>NC_137202.1:27171368-27206368 GCF_960531495.2 Zeus faber
CTACTCGTGCTAATGGAACGCCATAATCCCTTTTACTGGAGGCGTGGGTAGACTGGAGAGAATGTGAATGTGCTGCAACAACACTTTAATGCCATATTAGCAATTCAAAGATGTCTCTCGGTAATATTGTGGACATAAACGTGACCGAGTAGCCCCAACATCTCCCAGCTCGGTAATAATTCCATAGAACCACATTTCACGAATCCAAAACGATTGCCATTCCGACTGAGGTAGACTGGGAGCCATGGAGTGCTAGTGTGATCTTTGGCTTTGGAATTGAATGGATGGCCGGACTGGACAGATGGCGGATGGCTCTGTGGCACGTCGCCGCATCTGTTCTCACTTCTTTCTCCCTTCCCTCCTCCCTCTCTCTCTCTCTCTCTCTCGCTCCCTCTCTCTCTCTCTCTCTCTCTCTCTCTCTCTCTCTCTCTCCCCGTCCTTTAATTTCGGCCTCTCTCTGATTTGACTTGTGTTCAACTTCCACACTGCTCTCTGGCAGGCCTGCAGCTTCGGCGACGTTCGTCAAAAGCAACGAAGGAAGCGGAAACCTGCGTCGAGCGCCGGCTGATCAGCTTTAAATAATAGATGAAGGCGCCGCAACCCCCCCGGCACCCCCTCTGAGCTCCGCGCCGCGACGATGAAGCGGAGGAAAACGGAAGAGACGAGCGATTGCGTCTCGCCGCGTCAGACGGGATCAGGAGAATGTGGGGAGACAGTGGGCCAAGATATGGGGAGAATAAAGGAACGGGATTTAAGAGTTCATTCCTTTTTAGTTAGAGGCTCACGCCCAGCTCACATCCCGACGGAGCGTTGTGTTTTTTTCTCGCCCGCGTTAGAACCAGAAAATCGGCCGCACAGAGTCACATCACACTCATTTTCGACCGTCTCTGGAAACACATCGTGCTGAGGCTGGAGGACTGCCGCGGCTGTGAAGGAGCGCACGTACCTAAACACGCCTCCTTGATCTCCGTCTTGTCCGTCCGCCGAATTATCTTCACCACAAATATCACCGCCAGCGGAGTGAGGAAGGAGATGGCCTGGTGGGACGAGAAAGAAAGAGCGAACACTGGCCTCCATCACGCCCCAGTGGAGACGCGCTCGGAGGCTTCCCCCGTCGGCTCCACGTTCAGGGTGAAGAGCGACATGCCTTATTAGTAGTTATTATTCGTATTTATTCCAACACTTAAGTACTTATTCCAACACTTAAGTACTTATTCTTAAGAAGTTATTCTAACACTTAAGTACGTATTCCAACACTTAAGTAGTTATTCCAACACTTAAGTAGTTATTCCAACACTTAAGTACTTATTCCAACCCGGTGTCACGCTCTTTCGTGCTCATCGTCACAAAAATGAATCTGTTGAATCGTCTCCCCAAGCACGATTGTCTGACTTTTTTCATGCTACATAAAAATGAAATTTAAACCAATGAACTTGAACGAGGACATTTTCATTCAATTCCATCTTAGAAGGGAGTAGGGGGGCAGATACGTGCACTCAAACTAAACCACCAGCCTGGTGAAAGGGCACCGGGGAGGGGTAGACTTCACACTGAGGCTATGATCCCATGTCCCTGTTCTCACCCAACCTCGAATTGAAGACACCATTCAATAGAGAAGAAGCCAGGATGCTGCTTTTATTTCATGATAGTCACACACACACACACACACACCTCCCCGCGGTGGCATGATTTTATTATGCTATACTATTATTATTATAATTACTGCTCGGGTTAGTTTTCCTTTTATGTGTAGCATGAAAAAAGAAGGAAAATCGTGCTCCGGGTCACGATTCAATAAATAAAACTCACGTGACCAAGAGCACGAAAAAGCCTGAGACCGGGTTCAATTATTCACGGCTGAAATTTGCCACGAAATTTTCCAACCTTTCGCCACAAATCAAAACATCCAATTTCATAGTGTATATAGTGTATATAGTATATATACTGTATATAGTGTATATAGTGTATATAGAATAGATAGTGTTATTTCACGATAAGGGGGCGTGGCCATTGTGAACGCTGGTGTAGTGAATACTGACAGACTCCGAGAACAAGACTGAGAGCGGTGATGAGATGAGAGTTCCGTGAGCGACAGAAAAGAAAATGGTTGTTTGTTACAACAGTAAAACTTTGAGTAGGTTGAAAAACATTGATATGTGGTCGTTTTATGACCTGGCTGAAATACGCAGCTCACAACAAACCGACTGGGTTGTCTTGTTTCATAGTTTGTGTTAGTAGTTCAATCAGAGACCAAAATGTATGTGCACAAGCCGTGAAAAAGTGCATTTTTCACAACAGGTTAAACCCAAAAAGTCAATAGGAACTGAATGAGGCAGGCGTGAAATGCATCCCGGGCCTACTGATCGAATTGACGTCTGCTGAGTTTATTGGGGAAAACACACTTGAGTGACATTTGATGTGTGCTCCATCAAGGGCAGAGGTTTAATTGAAACATTTTTGAGCGGGTGGTGCTATTGGGTTAGAGGGGAGCGCTGCTGGTTTTTAAAATCAAAGTGGGCGTCTGGGGATCCTTCATGTCCTGCATTTTGGTGAATTTTTATGCACAAAATGAGCCAACAACAAATCAACAACCAAATCTATAAATTAAGATATTATTTTAAATTATTTCATAATGCTATGCTATGGAGGCAGAGATGATGAGGCGTAGATGTGTCTCGTATTTTGAAATCATAATATTTATCCTATATTTATTTTGAAGGCTACCATAGGCATCTGCAGGAGAGTTTGCTGAAAAACAGACAAGTGTTTTGCTTCATGGGGAACGGCTTACTACGTACTACACACTACCTGCTCGTACTACAGTCCAGCATCATTTCGGGATTTCCCACAATCCCTCACAATGCATTACGGGACACGCTTGCCAGCGTAGAGTGCAGTTGTTGCACACTACGCTACGATATTTCACCGCAAATCACCCTGGTACTATTTGCAAACTATTTGAGAACATTATGGGTTCAGACATACTGAACCATTCTGGATGTAAACCAACCTGCAATTGGTTGGGTTGGAACTCAGCAGCTATGGCGAAACCGGTGTGAACTTATAATACAATTATTGCCGGGGGACAATTTAAATGCCAATGTTGCGGAGGCCTATGCGGTCTGAAGGTCAGTTATGTTGTGTGCCCGATGGAACCCAGGTATTTGATTTGGCCCTGGGGTCAGGGGACGCAGGGATCCCCTGACCCCCTCACCAGGGATACTTAGCTGTTTTTTTTCCTCCGTAATCAGACGCAAGAAATTGTCTCGAAACGAACACATGTTGGAATGTGCGTCCAAGACGGACGCCTCGCAGCGCCAATCCGGAACACTGTGGGAAAAATGGCGTCATTCAATTTGGACTGAGTTCACCCGTCACGATCTATTTAGTTCCACCATCCTAACTCGGTCTCATTAGCATGATGAAGGCAGATGACAAAATGAGTTAGAAGAAATCCCCCTTCCCAAATGGCTCCTGTCTCCCATTTCAGAACATTGAACTACACACTGTAATGACTATAAACTGACTGACCAGGAAAAATCTACAGTTGTGAGAAATGCGAGAGGTCTTATTATTGCCGAGGAAACCGGCGAGTTGAGCTGCTCGGCCTTCCAGGACTGCTTAAGCAAACATCTAGTATTGGATTTGCGTTGCCATGGAAACACACGTCAGCCTTCTTGAGTAATACAATGTTCCGTGATGCGAGGGGTCAGTCGCCTGAGGGTGTTAATGTAATTAGATGGAATGGCCTCTTTTTCCTGCATGCAGAGTGAAAGAGGTGCAGAGATGTCTCCGCATTTCGTTTGACTCACACACTCTTTCCGCAGCGATGGGCATGGAGCAGTTCTTACAGGGCTTTGGTAGCACCTGTCAACCTATTAAGCAAATGCCAATATTCATCTTCCACAGCTGGGATTAGTGAATTAGCATAGTACTCTGTGTGTGTGTGTGTGTGTGTGTGTGTGTGTGTGTGTGTGTGTGTGTGTGTGTGTGTGTGTGTGTGTGTGTGTGTGTGTGTGTGCGCGCACGTGTGTGTGTGCGCGTGAGTGTCCTCCCCGGGGGCTGTTTTTGCAACGAGACTCGCGCCGCACTCTGAGGTGAACACTCACGAGCGGGGGGGATTGCGTCCTTCTATTGGGCGCCACACACCCGGGAATTGGGAAAACGAAAAAGCGAAAACCGTAGCCGGAGATGGCCGGTGCTATTTTCACCATGTGCGTCTTGCGTAAAAAAAAACCCCCCAAAAAAAAACTGAAGAGCTCTGCCTGAACAAAACGGAAAATCTTGAGGGTGGATCCAGGCAATCAGGTCTTAATGAAAGGCCTGGCGAGACCAAATTAAATTGGAGGGGCGGCGGGGGAGGGGTGGGGAGACCCCTTAATGGGATCATTTCCTTCACAGCTACATTTCCTCGCTCTGAAAGGTCGGTCAAAAACAGATGACAGCGAAACCGAGCCGTCGCTTTGAACAGCCCTCGTGGTGCGATTAAGTTTACCGTACGTGAGATATATTTTTATGGAGCAATACAGTGCGGCCGCTTCCTGCCGTTCAGGTCGGCGTTCATCGCACGATTGACACTAAGAGCGACGCCACACCGCATGGTACTGTGTGCGTCATTGAGGCCGTGGTCGTCAAACGTATCGGCGGTCCGCTGTACGCTGGAGGCCACACTGTGCCCTTTCCAAATTCATTGGCTCGGCATTCGGAACCGTCCCCCCCCCAAAAAAAACGCGGCGCTGGGACACGTTTAAACGATCCTGCACAGACCGGGAGTCACGAGCAGTTCCTCGCCATTTGACCATCCTGGCGTTTAGCCGGCTCCGCATCTGACTCGGGAAATCTTTTTTTGTCAACCTTCAGCCGCAGCCGCCGTCGCATCCGTTTCTGCTCAATCGCACGTCAGGGGGGACGATACCCCGGTCCCTTTCAGCTCGCGCAACTTGCTTGTTTTTTGGCAGAGCTGACGGTTGAGAATGCCATCCGTGCAGGTGCCTCCGGTGTGCGCTGGACGATGATGAAGTCCGGAGACTTTTGGAGTTGTTTGCTCTCGCGGTTTCCATCCGTTTGTGTAAATAGAGCGAAGAGGCTTTGAAAACCTTGTTGACAGAGAGCGGAGCACTCAGCTCAATATCCACTGGAAACCAACCAACGCTGATCAGCATCTGCTCGTTGTCTCTATGAGGACACGCATAGCGTAGCCCCCGTACCCCTGTTGCCAGTACACAGGATGGACCATCAGGAAAATAATAATTTTCCCCATTTTTATTGAAAGGATGTGAGAAAGAGATTGTTAAGAGCACCAACTGCTTTCAAAAACAGCGAGCCGAGCCGCTGAATTATTAAATCTGTGGTTTTGGATCATTTTAAATGAGATGGAAAAACAACGCTGGCGGCGCGAGGACATTTCGTGCCGATGATGGATTAGGTATTCTGCCGATAACTGACAGGCCCAGCGGACAGTGAGATGGGATGAGGGGACCTAACTATCCCCCCGCCCCTAAAAAAAAAGCTGCCGGGGAACACTGGAAGGCGCCGTCTCGCCATTTCCCGCCAGAGGTGTTATTAATCACTGACACCGAAGAAACCTGTTACCGACGACAAGGCGTTTAATGTCTCTCTGACATATACGGCGAGGACCTGTTTAGGATTACCCCAGTGGCCTCTCAAACTCTTTCCCTTAAAACATAAAAATAAATAACGGAAATAAAGGGAATTCAAATTATTCTAAATCCATTATGCGCATTGATCCATTTGTTAGCTCCGTCACTTAGGCAGGCTAAGGCAGAGGCTTTGCAGCATCGATTTGCCTCAAATGAAGGATTAGCTGTGGCCTGCGAGCCCGCCGCCGCCGCCGCCACCGCCACCACGCTCAGAGTGAAACAATCAAGTATTCAGAGGTGATCAGGGGAGCGCCAGGGAGGCACTTACGAACATCACTCTCTTGGGGATGTGGTCCGACTCCACCAGGGGATTCCTGTACAGCCAAAGTTCCTCCGGCTGGATCACTCTCTCGAACGGCTCCAGGAACTCGGTGAACCTGCGTAAAGATAAAAACGCAAAAAAAGAAAGACATACTTTTTCAAAATGGCTTTTATTTGGGGATTGGCTGCTGACCCTCCACTGCTCAGCCTCAGCTTGTTCCTTCCTACAGTAAGTTCCAGGCGGGCTACTCCGCAGGTGAATACAGTGAATGACACGTTCAGAGCACAATGATCAGATCAGAACTTCGACTTGTTCAATCACCTGCACCGTCATGAGCCCAACTCAAAACCCCCCTGAGGTTTCGATCGGCCCCGCCGGGCCGTGGCCGCTATCGATCGCCGAATATCAATAGAACGCCAACCTGAAGAGTGCCTCTTCACCGTCCACGGAGAAGCTCCCGCGCTGCTTTTCACCACACAGGCAAAGTCTGAATGTAACCCAGTGAGTCCGGAACAACGTCCTTTTCGACTATAATTTTTTCCACCGCGTCTGATGGGAGCCGCATGTGCTCTGTGCGCCGCCCGTTCAATGAGGCCGAGTCCGCCGCCGCTGACCCGGACCGAGGAGCCGAGTAGGAAAACATTAACATACCCCCCCTGCCCTCCACCATCCGGAGATTTGTCGAATGTGACCTTGGGCTAAAGCCTGAAGACTTTTTGTCACGTTTTTTTCTAAACAATTCAGTGGCCTGGGGTGGTGGTGGGGGGTAAGTACCAGCTCCAGATATTTAAAACACATACTGTCTAAATACGTTATGTCAAGGTCGGGCAGAGTCTAACGGGCGTGACGAATTACCCCTGCAAGCAAAGATACACGAAACTGATGTTTCTTACAGAGGAGAATTCACCCTTTCAATGGGAATTCCACCCGGTGTAGAACGAACTGGACCATGTCAACGAGGGTCCGGCCCCCCTGCAGGGGGGCGAGCAGGGGTCACTGCGCCAGGACGGGGGGGGGGGGGGGGGCAGGACACGTCGCACAAAACGATCACAACCACAGACGGCCTTTCCCTCAGTTTCTCAGCAAGAAGTCGTTCTCTAGAAAAGTACTGAAGTCACCGCCGAACTGAGCCGAGCGACTCAGCGGGAGCCAAGCCTTCTGAAATACTTCAGCGGGTTGAATTGCTTAAAAATCAGATTGGTGCACGCTAAGCCACCTTCGGGCCAGGCGTGTTCCCACAATCACACGGCATTGTGTTTTGAGAACAATCCCGATCGGAATGAGTTGACTGTCCGCTGAGAACATCTACCTGAAAAAGGAATTTGTCGCGGTGAGGAACAATGGCATCTCCAAAGCAAACGACATCTTAAATGAGCGACGACAACTAAACGACCGAGCGACAAAACCAAACACAAAAGCCTCATTGTGAGTGAGCGCAGCGGGGAGTGTGTTTGCCACTAAAGGGCGTCTTTACAAGAGATAATGATATACCACGACCTGATTTTGTACCTTGCTGAGTCCGTGACTCACGTGTGCCGCATTACATTTGGCCGCACAATGAGATTACATCGCGCCGGCGTGGAACAATATGTCTGGTGAATCACTCCGGCTGCTCCCCTATTCAGCTCCCCACGTCTGCTTCCACCCAGCGAGAACAATATTTAAAAACTCTCCAGCAGGATCGTGCCTCACCGTGCACATGCAGTCCAGGCACATCCGCGGGACGTAATGTGCGCACACACACACACACACACACACACACACACACACACACACACACACACACACACACACACACACACAGACACACACAGAAACACACTCTACAGGTCATTAGCTGCTGCATATGTGTACCTGTCAGTCTGTCGGTGTTATCTCCCAGCCCAGGACGCCGGCGCCTTAATGAGTTTCCAGTGACACACTCCCCTGGCAAACCCAACAGATAAGGACCATTCTGCAGGATGTCAGCTTGGGTGGGGGTTCGCATTTGGGCTATTATGCCCATAACTTTGGGGGGATTCCAGTGAGCTTGGCATGTGTATGTGTGTGTGTGTGTGTGTGTGCGTGCGTGCGTGCGTATAAGCTTGTCGAGAGAACAGAGTTGATCGATCGGCGGTGGGTTAGCCAAATCAAAGCCGCTGGATACTCGGTATCACACCCTGAAGGGGATAAATTTCTAGATTGACCTGGAATTGTGTCCCGTCTCCTCGTGGCGTCGAGAAAGGATCAATTCCCCCCCGAGGACAGACCATTTAAGCAGAGGAATGGCGCTTCACCTCCATTTCTCCCTTTCCGGAGATAGAGTTTTTTGTCCTTAGCCCTCTTTTTTGAAATAAATAAAACCTTATGAAAGCCCTTCTTCGGCGCAATACTAAATCTTTTTTTTTTTACTTTATGATAAATATAATTTTCACATGAATCAAGCTTTCATTTAGTTAGAGACGCTCTATTCTGATCCTGCTCAAATGCAATGGCAATATTTTTAACTCTTAACCTTGCTGCGGCAGAGTCATTCCACTGGGCCCAGCAGGAAATATGACTTTTGCAAAGGTTTTTCATTTCATCATCAAATAAAATAGTACTTTCGGCTTCCTGTCCTGCCACGGTTTATGGGATTTAGAGACACTGTGAATCCTTCATTTTATGGAGTGTGTGATTTGAAACAGCGAGAGGCGGTCATAGTCTATCATGACCCATTCGAAGACAAACTCTGATTCTGAAATTACAACGGTGAACATTTGTCAGGAATGTCCGTGGCATCACCGGCAAGTGTTATTGGAGCTGAATGAAGCGGGGAGCACGGTGCTTCCATCATAACCGAAGGAATCGCCTCAGGAGAATTCATCCCGTACCCTGGGGAAAAGGTTGGAGGAATGTGGAAATGGTATTTTTACGTTTAGAGTGACTGCGCCATAAACTTTACAAACTCTGCAGAGTGTGCCCCTTGAAGAGCCAAACCCTTTATCATACCTGAACTCCCATCACAGGTCATGGGTTTCCTTCGATGAAAAAGAAAGGGTTTCACGTAAAGCAATCAGCCAATGGGAAAAATACTTTTACAGTTTTTAAGAATCAGCCCACAGTCGTAAGGCAGAGAGAAGGCCGACTATCTGGCCCAAGACTGGCCGGCTGTCAGAAAACTGTAGAGGGAACTTTTAATTAAGCAATTTACACCGATCATCAACAACATCAACACCACTGACAGGTGAAGTGAATAACATTGATCATCTCGTGCCAATGGCACATACAGGGGATGTATGAGGCAGCAAGTGAACAGTCAGTTGTTGAAGTTGATGTGTTGAAGCAGCGTAAGGATCTGAGCCACTTTGACAAGGAGCACATTGTGATGCTGGACGACTGGGTCAGAGCATCTCCAAAACCACAGGTCTTGTGGGCTGTTCCCGCTATGCAGTGGTTACTACCTCCCAAACGTGCTCCAAGGAAGGACGACTGGTGAACGGGCGACAGGGTGATCGGCGCCCATCGGCTCATTGATGCACATGGAGAGTGAAGTCTAGCAATGGAACAGTGGAAGAAGGTGGCCTGGTCGGATGAATCACCTTTTCCTCTACATCATGTGGATGGGTGGGGTTAAGGTCCGATCTGATGGACCTCCAACTTCCAGGACTTAAAGGATCTGCTGCCAACGTCTTGGTGCCAGATACCACAGGACACCTTCAGAGTCTGGTGGAGTCCATGCCTCCACGGCTCACAGCTGTTTTGGCGTCACGAGGGGGAGCTACAAAGTATTAGTGGTAATTAGTGTTTAGTATGTCAATGTATCACGCCAATCATGTATCATGTCCTTTCAGAGTCTGCGAGAGAAAGAGACCTCGAGAGAATTACATGTGGGAATTATCTGTGACGAAGACGGAGTCAAGGAAGATGTTTCGGATATTTTGGAAAAAAATCAAAGCCTCAGCTGATCGTGCCTATTGGCCTCCAACACGTTGCTTTACCGCAGACTCTCATTGGACTTAAAGTGTGACGCCGGGGGCCTCCCCCGGATGAATGCGCCGAGTGCCCATAAAGACAGGACACACAAAGGCTTGCCCCCCCAATTGCTCACTGCCCGGATGACACCTCATTTTGTTTTATTTGTCTTCATTGAATCTGTTCAGGGAACGGCCTTGGGCTCGGGGATAAAGATTTCCATTGTGGTTGAAAACCAACCACAGAACAGCCTCTCACACCGAGAGACTGCTCAGTAAGTCTTAAAGGGGAAATGTGAAATTGTTCTGCATAATATATTTTCTTTCCGGCGTTCCGTGCTCTCGGATGAAACAACGGGAGGTGAGGGGTTCGTTGTGTGTTAACAGATTTTTACCGTTGTTTTTTGTGTGTACAAGTTCTCACCGCTCTATGGATAAAGGACGTTTCTTTCCTGCCACAATTACAGCCTCATTCTGTGGCCCCAAAACTTTCGAACAGAAAACACCCATTTTCACCCGCTTCATTCCGCTCTATTCCTACTTTGACTGACTGGGAGCAAACGTGTCAGAAGTAATTCCTACCTGTGTCTGCAACAAAAGCACCCCAGGGGGCACAACCAGAGCAAGGGAAACAAATGAGGTGGTTCCTGCGATGTGGCTTCTCCCCGAGCGCGGTGCTTCCAGAGGAACGAAGGACCAGTCAAAAATCAGACTTTATATTTTATTTTGAAAGTTATGGAATTATAATTCATTGTGAGGGGATTACGTGGCTTTGGGCTTACATGTCTTAAGCTGCACCACCGTGACATTGAATAAAGCGATTGAGAAAATTCCTCCTTGATAAATTAGTTATGCTGCGTATCCGCCGGGCGCGCGGTATCTTGGAAGACGTCTGTTTGCATTAAGCTGTTAACTTTAGGCAAGGTTCCCCTTCCCCCAAACCCCATCTGAAATATGAATTGAATTTTCGGATTTGATCCTTGAGTGTGTGTTTTGTTTACGTTTGTGTGTGTGTGTGTGTGTGTGCTTGTGTTCATTTATGACTCAGCCCTAACACGCAGATATATCCAAACATGGAGGCAGAGCAATTTCATCAATATTGATCCTTTTTTAGCTGCCAGCGGAGCTTGGCAAAGTAGAAACTACAGCAGCTGTACAGCATTTATCTACCTGTGCAGGAGGGGCCCCTGAGTGGCTCCTGCCCCACTTAGTCCACATTCTCCAGCAGTTAGACTGACCTTACCCTCTCTAGGGCAATGGGGAATTATGCAAGCTTTCAAAGCTTTCCGTTGCAGACACACAGGAAAACGCAGAAACAGGCAACATATAAGTCTCATTCATGGGAAACAGAATTCACGCCCAGAGGGTTTTTATTTGGTTCCCTGTGAATTGTTAACATTACCGTCACCTTGGTAACCTCATCACGACAACTGTTTTTTAATTCAAGGCCTCAATGCCTGAATGGCAGGTAGAGGAAGATCGCTAAACCATTTCCTACCTGGAAGGCTCCCACCGGCAGCCCCTCCAGTCCGTCGAAGGGCCCTCGTGTTTAAGTAGAAAAGGTGTGAGGTGGCCCCTGTGGGCCGCTAGAAGACAGACACTTTGGCGGTTGTCGGGGACAGAGTGTATCGAAGTTTAATGTTGTGTGTGCGGCCGGTAATGGGAAACAGTCTAAAGGCTGATCCGTGAGGACACCACTCCAGGCTACGAGGTGACGGCTGCGAGGAGCATCCCAGCCCATCTTTTTCAGATTACAAAGCGAGTGCAAAAAACAAGGAGGGAAGGAAGCGCCATATATTGTTTCTGTCTCTTCCGACAACCGGACAACAGGATCTTAAGAGAATCACAAGGAGATCCCAGTCTTCAGCCAGTCACCGGCAATCCTTTGATTTGAGATGCTCACAAAGTCTTGAGAACATCAGCTGGGTTTGATATTATGTGAAGTCTTTGTCTCATTCCTATAGTGTGTGCTAGGATCCCAAGATGTGATCACTGTCCTTACCAGATCCTATAGTGTATGCACCCCTGGGATGCAAAACAAAGCGATGAATTGTGCGGCATTGGCGGCCGCAAAAAAAAATGCGCCAATAACACAAAAAACAAGCGTCTAATTAACGAAGCATCGGCAAATGGTGAGAAGCGCCGCTAACTGCACTGCCACGCAAAGAGCATCGCGGTGCGGCGGTGCTATTTGCGCGCATTTAAATTTGATATTATTCACACATGAGCCTTGTTGCAAATAACGTCCACTAATTATTATCAAACGGATTATTTCCTTTGCCACATGGATAATTGCCATCAGACGCAAAACAAGGGGCAGATTACACTCAGCTGCAAGACATCATGGCAGTGTTTGCGCCCTCATATCATTAGTGCAATGTCTTCGGACATTGAGACGGCGCATAGAGCTGGCGCAACTGATGCGCAATTGACGGTGCTACTAGCGATGGAGGCATGACTTGGGGAATTCGCCCTCAAGCCTTTGACGGACACGTTTGCAGTCTTTTCGTCCATCCCCGCTGCAGCCTGGTCAGGTGGAGAAAAAAAGGTCAATCCCAGATATCCATAATCTTGTGTCGAAGGAGCCCATTATCCATTATCTCTATTATTTACGAACGGTAAAAGTCATCATCCCCCCCGAGGGTTAGCAGCCGTAATCGATGCTGCACCCCCACCGCTCCCTTTCTCTCACACTTTCTTTGCCTTTTCTTTGAGTTACTTTACAGCCAGGGCCTCGGCCACGCACGTCAAGAACACTGAGTGCCAGGCTGTCACGAAAGAGCCAGAGGAGGAGAGAGTGAGAATGGAGGGCAGTACAATACCCACTGAGTGACATTTGGCGAGTGCAAGCTTTTCCCTTGAGATCACCCCACCCCCACCCACCCCCACAGTTAGCCAGGACAAGGCAATAAAAGGAGGAAAACACAGTCCTCCACCTGCCATTCAAACCTCTCGGTGGCGGACAGTGAATGAAAAAACGAGGGATCCGTCGCTCTGGCGCGGCGCGTGCACCCAGTCCGTGGGTGGTGGGATGCACTCAAAGCTGTAATGAGCCAAGGAATGAGAGCCGACTCCGCCCGGCCAGAGGTACAACATCCTGTTATCACCAAAGCTCCAGAGGACGCCTTCAAAGCATAAAGAAGTCTGGTCTCGGTGAACCGCTATCAGGGAAATGCAGTGGTCCAAGCCCAAGGCGGCCCGGCCAAGGGGTTTCTGTGCCGAGGTGTAAAGGCTGCGTTCTACTCCTCCGCCCGCACGTAAGCGAGCGTGCACGGGTGTCCTTCGGAGACGTTTGCTTCTGTACTTGTACGGGTTTTGTCTAAAACATTTCGCGTCCACTGGGCGGGGCAGTGTCACATTTGGTGAACCACTTTTTATTAATTTTCCAAACTTTTTTTGAAGGCTTCATCCCTAAGTCGGGCGTCTACCTGATCAATTTTAATTTACGTTTTTCGAACCCTCCTCCCTACAGGAAGTTGCACTATCGAACCGATCAGCTTGTTTGACGCACAGGGCCGCGCAACGCGAGAATTGGGAAGCGCGTGTGTCCGCTCCTGTGCAACCTACGTTTACCCAGAACACCCTTAATACCATACTGAACTTTGCACATGGACACTATAATACCAACTTGGAGTAGATACTACAGGTTGTTACTTACTTGGACTGCTGCTATATTAGGATGATTGGTACTATCACCATTACTATGGATGAGGCGTAGCTTGCGGAGCTCGTTCTGTCAGACAACTCGACGGCGCCAAACGCTTCCACTATTTAAGCAGCCAGCAGCCTGCATGCTGCCTGCTTTGCTGCCTGCTTTGCTGCCCGCTTTGCTGCCCGCTTTGCTGCCTGCTTTGCTGTCTGCTTTGCTTGCTGTGTTGCTGCGCTCCCTCCACCCCCCCCTGCCTCCACCTGTTGGGCTCTGCTCTTCTGTCAAATGGGGGGATTCCAGCTCGTCACTCCTATATTTCCATCTTATTTAGTATGTCTATGTTTTCTGTACAACTCACCAGGAGTGATGAGCAGTGGAGCCCAGATGCCCAAACTCAAACCATGCCAAATAAATAAAAGATCCTTTTAGATTAAATCTAGAGTTGTCTGTCAGAAATACTGTTATCGTGGACTGCTATTGTCATAGTATGCCAGTCTTTGAATGTTGTCAATATTGGATGCCATATTTCATATAGCCACTTTTTGACTGATGTTATTACTATAAGCCAAGTTTTTTTTGCCATTATTGAATGCCATTACTACGGTATGCACCTTCATTAGTTCAAGATTCAAGATTTTTTATTTGTCACATACATATACATACTTCCATACATATATGCAGTGAAATGTAATGACCTGTAGTAATGCTGCAATAACATGTTGTTACCGTAGACTAACTGCTACTTGCCCATATTGGGGCCAACTGGGGCAGTTGACTGTGTGCAAAGATAAATAGTGTACATATGGGTTATTTCTTATAACTTATCTCATTTTGAGTTGTATCTTTTCACGACTGCACTGTTTTTTTGCTGCCGTATTGCCGGCATTTCCCTCCAGGGATAAATAAAGTCTTATCTTATCTTGAAAGTCATTGCAGAAAAGACAAGAGGCCACATGATTTCCCAGCTGGCCGTGCAAAAGTTACACTTCCGAAATGACGGAGATCAGGATGAAGCACAAAAATCAAATGAAAAACAAATCACACTTATGAATAATACTTTTCTTCAGGACGACTCGAACGCTCTCACTCATCCGCGGTTGGAACCTGAGTCAGGCTGTGACCTCGTACTTGGAATCCGGTGAAGGGTTTGTTGTCACGAGGAATAAACATTTTCATCGGAGCGCCCGCCACCCGGGGTCGTCGTTTTTTTTTTTACACGCGAGACTCGATGTCAAAGGCGTTTGCCCCAAAGCAGAGACGGGGATTTGAACAACCCCGCGTGAAGTGAAAGGGCACCGCGGGTTCATGTGTTTTCCAGTCGGATGTTGCCGTGGTATTCACGGGAAGGAAATTACAGACCGAAATGTGACGCTAACTCACTGCAGAGCGATGTTCCACACGGATACGGGACTAGACCTCCAAACTGACATTTACTGTATGGGTGTTGCCACGCTCATTATTCATCCTGGCAAATGTCAAGGCCGACAGCACCAGAAGAGGAAATTCAGAGAGATGTCATGAAAAACACACACACGCACGCACACACACATACACACACAGACACACACACACACTCACACGCACATACACACACACACACACACACACACACACAGCAGTGAAACGGGTCATTAGTGAGCCGCTCACTGACATTAGGAGCGATGCTGTACATCGTGCGTCACACTATGCTTAATGGTGCCAGGCAACACACGCACATACAAACATAGAAGAAATGACCTGTGGATCGGTTTGTCTGCATCGTTTATAACATTCTAACCCTTTTATTGTTATTTCTAATTATTTACGTGCAATTCAGATGTCATTGCCTGTTCACCGCTGTCTTCTGCACAGACACCTCTGACTCTTTGTCTTCCAGATTAGAATGTGTGTTTTCTTCCAACAAGAGGATCTATCTATGGACAGATAGTTTGGTAGACAGACAGACAGACAGACAGACAGACAGACAGACAGACAAATAGACTGTCAGATAGACAGACAGACAGACAGACAGATAGATAGACAGACAGACAGACAGACAGACAGACAGACAGATAGACAGACAGAAAGACAGATAGATAGATAGACAGACAGATAGACAGACAGAAAGACAGAGAGATAGATAGATAGACAGATAGACAGACAGACAGATAGACAGAGAGATAGACAGATAGATAGATGACAATATACACTAAACCTAATGATAAATGACAAAATCAGACTGAAAAACAATATGAAATATTTCAAAGTGAACCAATAAATGTGTTGATACACAATAACCAATGAAATGGAGATGGCAGTGAACCAGAATGCTGAACCTGAACAATACAATCTTATTTCTTGGTTTTGTGAGAATCCGATGGACCCAGAATTCTGTGTATAGTCATTGAGCTTGAAAATATTGGCCTTAAAAGATTTCACTTCAAGAAAAAAAAAAAAGAAGTTAATTTAAGGGAGGGAGGGAAGCGCAGGGAAGCCGTCAAGAGCTGAGCTGGGTCTGACAGTAAAACCCCAGAGACAAGACAATGCAATGTGGCCACATTCAACCAATGGACCGTCACACACACGCACGCACACACACACACACACACACACACACACACACATGCGCATTCACAAGCACGCACGCACGCACACACACACACACACACACACACACACACGCATTCACAAGCACGCACACACACACACACACACACACACGCATTCACAAGCACGCACACACACACACACACACACACACACACACACACACACGCATTCACAAGCACGCACGCACGCACACACACACACACACACACACGCATTCACAAGCACGCACGCACACACACACACACACACACACACACGCATTCACAAGCACGCACGCACACACACACACACACACACACACACACGCATTCACAAGCACGCACGCGCACACACACACACACACACACACACACACGCATTCACAAGCACGCACGCGCACACACACACACACACACACACACACACGCATTCACAAGCACGCACGCACACACGCACACACACACACACGCATGCACAAGCACGCATGCACGCTTGATGCACGCACGCTCACACACAGAGGCGCGCACGCACACACAGACACACGCGCACGCACACACACACACACGCACGCACGCACACACACACACACACGCACGCACGCACACGCACGCACGCACACACACGCACGCACACGCACGCACGCACACACACACACACACGCACGCACACACCGACACACACACACACACACACACACACACACACACACACTCAGATGCTGACAGAGGAGGTTGGCTGTTTTATCAGTTGCTTTTGAACTCATCTGCCTCAGTTCAGATACACGTAAGTACTGGAGTTGAACTCGAGATATAAAGGACTCCCCTCAGCCGCCCCCCCCCCCCAAAAAAAGAAAAGAAAAAGGAACCCGAGAGAGGAGTGGTGCAAGAAAGTGACAGAATGAGTGACAGAAGGAGGGAGTGGGGAGAGTAGGTTGAGCCAGTAAGTCAACTACAGCAGCACAGGAGTGATCTTAGTGAGTTGGGGCCCTCAGCTCTGGCTGTTTTTACTTTATATTTTACCAGAAGGTATCGCTGTGGGTCAACAACCTGTAACTATTTAATCAATGTAAAATGCAGAGGAAAAGGGACGACAACAGCTTACCTCTGCTCAGGATATTTTAAAAAAGCAGTTTGTAAATGATCTATTTGTGTTTTTTTCTGTATATTAATTTATATATGAACTCGGGCTTTCAAACAATTCAAATAATAAATCCCAATTAATCACATGATATTACTGCGATTAATCACGCTTTTTAAATTTGTGAAAATGGTGCCCTTCGGAAATATTTTTCTATTTAATAAGCACCGCTTTTGAATCCTATGATTTGATTATTTTCCTTTCCATTCAGCCAACGGCTCACTGTAAACCCAAGAGCAAGTGGGTTTACATAAAAACACTCCATTTACATAAAAACATGGAAAAAAATAACAAACAAAACATAAATAAATCAAATAAATATATAATAACAATTTTGCTGTTGACCCCCACCAGTTCCCAGGGGGACCCCCAGGGGGCTGCAGACCCCGGATTAGGAACCCTGTGGCTAGAAAACAAAGTCTGTGTAACATGAAGCCTTTCATATTCAAATGTTTTTTCTGATTCGATTTTTGATTAAAACGTATTACGATCAACGAGTGATTATACTTTTAAAACCATTGTGTTACTTTGTGGACGGTCCCTAATACGCCGCTGTCATGACGTACGGCTCAAACTCGGAAAATGCTTTAACGGCGTCAAGCGTTGCCTTTCTTGGAGTCTCTGGCTGCTGGGGGCCCCAGGCAAGGCTGCTTATCGTGTCAAATGGTAAAGCTCGCCCCTCTAGCCGCACAGGGTGCGCAAAAACGACTAGCAGTAAATATTTGCCAAAACACTGCCTTGAGACTTTTTATAGTTAATATAATTTAAAAAAATCGGTTACTAATGGAAAACACAAACTCTCGCAAATATGCAGTTTCAAAGTGATGTAATAACTACTGAAAAACCCTGCCAGCGTCAGGAAACACTCTGATGCTCTCCTTAATCTCCGCTAAGTATAATTTGATGAAATGCGGCCGGTAAACACTGCAGCATCTGTTTAATCGGAGTAATTTCACATTATAATGAAAGCTGCGGAGGCAGAGTTCTGGAAATGGTTGGCCGCGGATTCATGGAAGGAAGACTGCGATGCTAAAAATGCATTCCATCATTTTCCGTGTAT
The DNA here is from genome assembly GCF_960531495.2 of Zeus faber. Lineage (NCBI taxonomy): Eukaryota > Metazoa > Chordata > Actinopteri > Zeiformes > Zeidae > Zeus > Zeus faber. Next base: position 27,189,637 of record NC_137202.1, read on the forward strand.
TCATTCTTCATTTTATATGTGTATATTTTCTTAATTGAGGCAGAGGTCTCAGAGGGTGGCGGTGTGGTGGGACTCCTGGGAGTTGTGAAAAATGTTTATCATGACCCCCAAAAAACAGTGGAGGCACGATAGTTTAAAATATTAATATTAAAATCAGTGTATCAAGCGTGTCTCAAAGTCAGTGCGGACAATGGACAAGGATTAACACTATTGTTGCATCCGAAATGGCATACTAGTACGCCATGCGGGTATGTGAGGGTTGTTAGTGTGGACAAAACCATAGTATGGGTCAAATAGTATGCAAAAAGCACGAGGAGAATATGGTGTGGGGGTGGTGTAATTTAAGCAGCCACACCTGTCTTTGCTCTATTTAATTGGGCCCGGGATCAGTGGTGGCTGTGCCGCTGTTGCTCATCAGAGCAACTCATAAGCATGGGTTAAATCACCCACCTGGGTGGCCCGTGGCAGAGGAACTGTCACAGAATACATGCTACATTGACGGCTACTGCGTGAAATATGGCGGTATGCAAACATCCGACACTATCCCACAATGCATTGTGATGGAAAGAGAACAGTAAAAGCTGCGATGTGGCGTCATCATCAGCTGGAAAGGTTCTGAAGGGAAGTGGCACCGTGATACGATGGAGTCGCATGTCAGAGAATCCATCCTCCTTTTCACTCACTGCAGTACGGACGATGGTGCGGACATGCATTCCGCGGTACAACGCGGTACGGTCTTTTGTCACTATTGACAATCACAGCTTTCTGTGCCCATATGAAATAAAGGCCTCGGTACACTGAAGGTATGACGAGGTGATACCAGGTTCCACGGGGATCCTGGAGCGACAGGTCAGGGTAGCTGTGATAATAACAACATTCGCTTTACAAAGCATCCTAATACTAGCGTTGCACATCTTTTTCCATTTCAAAATACTTCATCTAATACCACACAGTTTTTGTTCAGATTTGGCATCTTTGGATGCTTGAATTAATTATATTTACTCAAATTTTCCGGTGTGCAGGCAGAACCTGGCAGCACCAATCAGCGCCGGCCATTGAAGCAGATGAAGCACTTTGTTAAAAACCTGATTTGCTTTTATGGAAAAAAACACTCGTGATGAGCGCTGATACGAAATATACCCAGATAGACTCGCGTATTGATGCACGGATCCGGGACTAAAGGCAACGGAATGCCACCCAACCCGAGCCAAATCGGCCATAATAAAATGGGGGACCCGAACCAGTGGGGGGCACCCTGTATCCATAACAACAGGAGTGTACAAAGTGCACAAGGATTACACCTCAATCTCAAGGCACTCCTTACAATCCACTCCACTCTGCTCAATCGACCTCGTACAATCACTCATTGGATCACTGATGTCATTTGAGATTTTCTCAAAATTGAAGCTGTTTTGAAAGACTTGTGAAACATTAAACAGACACTTGCCATGTGATTTTGTGATAAAAGTCTATGTCGTTTGGGAGAAGCTACCCTGAATGTACGCTGGGCTTACAGTATGTTTGTTCCTTTTTTTCAGAGAAAAAGACAGAGGGGCAGATTCAGAAAGAAACGGATCACAGCCGCTTATGGAACCACGAGTTGCACATGGATTGCCGCCGCTATCAGCACGGTTCTAGCCTCCTATTCACTAAAAGGATTTTGCGCTATGATATGCCAGCGCAAACATCCCATGAACATTTTGCTTCTGAATGCAATTCGTGCTTGTTTTGTGTCGGATCGCAATGATCCACGTGGAAAAGTAAATAATGTGTGTGTCAGCGGGGAGGAGGGGGGTCTCCATTGGAGTCATTACACATTTAAGCCACCGCTCTACGTTTGCCTATTTTACGAATTATCAGTCTTAAATAAACAGAAAACTTAAAATAATTGTCGGACGGTAGTTATTTTGATTTTAAGTGTTCGATCAATGTCAAAATGTAAAATTGTGAAGAAATCCTTAAAGGGGCTGTGCCGGTGCTATGCCAAACCCTGACGGGGGGGGATGAAAATAATGAAATAATAAATAAAACTGAAAAAATGATGAAATTGTCCAGCTGTTACGCGGAGAGGCGTAACGTGCAAGGGGTAGACCCGGGGTTATACGAGTGTTTTTATGTTTATGTGCAGTGACTATAACACATTTAAATAGTATGAGTAAATCTATAATTTATCCATATCTATACAGTACAGTATCCATATACAGTATATACAGTATATACAGTATACAGTGTGTGTGTGTGTGTGTGTATATATATATATATATATATATATATATATACACAGTTTGTATATATATGTGTGTCACAAAAGGAAAAAGCATACGGTGAAGGCTGCGGTTAGTTCCCGCCTGTCGTACTCCCTGATTTTGGGCCAGGAAATGCACTTCCAGGTGGCTCACCATAACCCGAAGGCCGGTCACCTTGGACACGATAAAACACTACAACGGATAATAACGGGTATTTGGGCAGACATATGCAAGTGGTGCACCACATTTCCTGAGTGCCAATTGTGTGATGCCTAGCGCGCCGTTGACGCCCCTCCCACTAGCTGAGGGCCCATTCGAAAGACTCGGTATGGACCCCATCGAGCCGTTAGACCGCAGTCCCTGCAGGTATCATCTTGTATCAGTTCTAGCGGATTGTGCAACCCGATACCCCTGAAGCAGTATTATGGCCAAAAATGTGGCGCAGGCGCTGCTTTAGGTCGTCTACCAAGTCGGGGTTAAGACGGAAATCTTGACCGACCAGGTCACACCCATTATCATGCATAGTCGCAGAACCGTATGAATTACTGGGTGTCCGCTTAATTCGGATCAGCATTTATCATCCCCAGGCCGTCTAGTGGAGCGCTTTGATAAAATACTGAAAACCATGATTCATAAGTTAGTTCACGACAATAGCCTTGATTGGGACAAGTGGTTGGACCCCCTGCTGTTTGCGGTGGCCAAAGACAGTTGATCGTACGGCGTCCCTGCTTAGTGACCATCTCTCTCTCGGCCGCATCGCTTGCCTGCACATAAACGCAAGATCGTGCAGGTGGAATTGGGTTGGAGAGGCCATGCTGGGCATGGGGGCGATAGAGGAGTCTACGGCTACGTTCACAGTGCGAGCCGCAGCGCTCAGTTTGGATTTATTGCTCGGATCAGATTTTTTTTTCTTTGCCTGTTCACATAATTTTTTAAATGTGGCCAACAGCAGATTCCAATGTGGACGGGTCACGGTCCTGAACTGCATGCGCAGAAGCAACAAAGACATCACACGCAGCGCTCTGTCGTATGGAAGTAAACATGGCAGGCAAATGCACCGCGACCCGGCGCCTTCCGTGGCCCGGTGGTTGTCGGGCGGCTAAGACCGTGGACCTCGGCTTGAGCTCGCGGACGAAATCTTTGAATGCAGACGGTGGAACGGTGCTTTTTATGTTTCGTTCAATAAGGAAATTTAGTCAAATGAAATAAAAACACAATGTGCACAAATTGCACCTCCATCGCTCCCTCAGAGCAAACACACGCATGCACGCACGCACACACACACACACACACACACACACACACGCAGATTTTAGATCAGGTACTATTCACTATTCAATGCGGCGAGTGTGGGTGCTGCCTCGCTGGGTCAGTCTATTTATCTATTTATCTATCTATGATTTATTTTCCCTCCCCGGGCTACTGGCAGATTCCCTTATCTCAGGAGTCCAAGGAAAAGTCTGCGTTCTCCACTCTGTTCTGGGTGCACTACTTTCGCACACTTCCATTCGCCTGTTGGGCCCTGCCGAGATGACGTCATCATTCACAGTGACACCTGGGAGCGGCACATGCAGCATGTGCGGGGCGCGAGAGGCGAGCAGGAGCTCAGCTGCGGCACCGGGAGCGTGAGAGTCCCGCATTCCTCCTGCGGCCCGATTAATGCATCTACCATTCTAGTTTATCGTTTTGGCCGGCGAGCCCCAAAGTTCAGGATTCAGGAATATAAATCATACCAATAAATGCACGCCACACGCCGCTACCAACCTGAGAAGTGGCCCCTTCGGCCACACAAAAAACAAATAGTACGTCATCAAGGAGCATATATGAAACATATAACACAAGCATACTGTAACTGTATGACAACAGCATTTATTATTGTGCTAATATTTGATTACCCGATTACTAAATATAACTCTTTAGGGATAAAGATCCTCAAGGCTCCCGTAACCAAAAGGTTAAAGACGATATCTTTATGATCTTGGAATGATATGTGGACACCAATTAACTTGGTTTCAGAAGCTCCCGCACTGGCTGCTGATGCAAAACCTACAGATCAGGTCATTGGTCTTCGTCTCCCTCGGCGGCTCTTTGCATCACGGAGGGAAATGAGCGGCGAAATGGGGGCACCACTTTATTAGTCCGATTCAAAGCTGAACTCTTATAACCTTAGCTTTTTTCTTTTTCTCAAAACACACATCCACAAACTCCTCCTCAGAGGCGGACAGGGGTTGGGGGAACGGAGACTCCCACGCACCGTCTTACCGGGAGCCCAACAATAGCCGGCCCCTGATTCCCTCCATTAAAGGCGAGAAAGAACAATCGACCCCCGTTGCCATCGGTACCAAGGTTTCAAGGTCGGGCGGAACGGAGAACCGCCGCCCCTGTAGAACCCGAAACTTGTGTGGCCCTTATCAGCCGACGGAAAATATTATTGTGTACGGCAATTACTGGCGGCTTCGAGGAGAGACGTTAGAACTCGGCTTAGGCGAGATAAAAATCACATTACAAAGTGCACTTGCTCCGTCAAAGCGCCTTCTGCCTTGCTACGTCTAAGCCCTTTTTCTTTGAGACCGATACTGCGCCTCGCTCTGGAATGCGGCCAAGCAGCTCTAAACTTCTGTGTGGCACAATTAAAAAATGTTTACGCCAACAACCCTTAAAAATGTGAGGATGGGGTTGACTAAATAATGCATGTATGTGGCGTGAGCCCTCCAGAAGGGTCAGCGTAGGTTCAACGCAGCCTGGACAGCGAGAGGACCTTCGGTAAATTGATCAATAATAATAAAGACATGGAAGGGTTCCCTCACTGGCATTGCCATATTTTTCTATAATTGCCTTCCTTAAGGAATGAAAACCATTAATAACCATGACATTTTCATTGTCAGATTCTGGTTGCACGACTATTAGTGTAATTGCGGTCCGATCCATATTACTCATTCTAGACAGACAGACAGACAGACAGACAGATAGACAGATAGATATATAGATAGACAGACAGACAGACAGACAGACAGACAGACAGATAGACAGATAGATAGATAGATAGATAGATAGATAGATAGACAGACAGACAGACAGACAGACAGACAGACAGACAGACAGACAGACAGAGATAGATAGATAGATAGACAGTGCATGAGTGTGAGTGTAGGGTGTGTACACTTTCTCTCCCTTGCTCACTTACACACACACACACACACACACACACTCAAAATGCTTTTGTGGCAAGAATTTCAAAAGAATAATTTTGTCAAAAGTGTCAAAGAGTCCAAATGGTAAATGAGCCATAAGATGAAAAGACAAATTTACGGCGAAGAAATTAGGGTTAGTATTATTGACATCATCAGCATTAATATCATCTTGATATCCTTATATGGTTGATATGGTAAAGCTAAAGGTCTAACAGTAAAATATTGATTGCAGTAATTTGATTTGCCATTCATTTGCATATTAAACTGATACTTAACTTTTACTAGAATAACAAAAAATCCTCCCTGGGCCCCATCGTGAATTTAACAGCGTGTGCTCTCTAAGCCGTGAAGGCCGTGATTTGTCTGAGTAACACTGGTAGTAAAATGAAATCCATCCCAGTCATCAGGGACTCAGCCGCTGAGGAGGAGCCCAGCGGACGGATGAACACACACACACACACACACACACACACGCACACGCACACGCACGCACACACACACACACACACACACACACACACACACACACACACACACACGCACAAGGATCCCCCCCCCGTCATCCTGATACCCCCCCACCTCATGTTTGACGCTTCACTATCGCCACACATCTGAAGCTGGAGGAAATGTGCTGCGTCAAGCGGCGCCGTCTCACCCCTCAGACGAAGGCTGTGGCGGGGTGAGACGCTTGGTATCAAACGCAGGCCCGACGCCGACCGGGTCTGATAACGTGGAGGCGAACGACGCACAGTTCACCATCATGTGGTGATCTTAGTTTGGGCTCAACGGACAGAACATTGTACTGACGCTGATAGAGAAAAGTGTTCTCCCAAACCCACCGCCCTGTCTCTCTCTCTCTCTCTCTCTACCCCTCTCTCGCTCTCTTTGACGCACACACTCCCTCCCTCGCCTTATGACCAGCGCACACCAAAGGACTTTTCCAGAGATTTTCGAGTCCCAGACACATTTTCCAGATGTGTAGAAGCGGGTCGTCTCGAGGGCTCGTTGTTTGTTTGATTTTGCCACGGTCACCAGCTCCCGTGACCGGTCCCAGAATCGTCCCGGGAGCCGATCCGGGACTAGAATATCCGGCTGCTTCCATATCGTCTTTGCCCCCTTTGCACTGTGTGCTAGAACCACAAGATGCGTGATCCACTGTAATCACCCTTCCCTGCGAAAACCCCATAATGCGTGCACTCCTGGGAGTAGTAACAGTTTGTAAGCGTAAATGCTGTCTTTAGAAGGTCTTTTGGTGTATCCCTGCCCGTTCAGCTTGGAGGGGATAAGCCTGCAGCTGCAGCAGGAAAGTACAGGGAAGTAATCAAGCACCATAAGCAGATTTAATTTCACACAATATCAATTTTCTTGACAGTATTTACTCGTGTATTAAATTTCCACTTCAACAAGTCTTCACTGCGATTACCATTGAACGAGATGATGATATAATAAAATGAGGTTAAATCGGACTGAAACTCCAGTTGTCAAATATACTACCTCAAATATGTCAGAGCAGCTTATATCAGAAAGTTTAGGTCTCTTTCCAGTTTTGGGGAAGATTGATAATAACATATATATATATATCTGTAGCAGACAATAGACTCATATGGCTAATTAAAGAAAAACTATTTAAGGGAAAAAACATTATTTCAAACGATATTATTATTATTATTGTTATTATCATTATTATTATTATTGTTGTATTAACATTATTATATAATAATTATTACTATTGAAAATGGAATAACAGATACACATATCAATATATATCATCTCTATATATAATTTTCAAGGTAAGCTTCATGCATTTTGCCCACCACAGGTAGCATAAAGGGTTAACTGACAATAATAATAATAATAATAATAATAATAATAATAATAATAATAATAATAATAATAATAATAATAATGAAACGATTGAAATGGGGGAAAAAAACCTCTGCTACTTACACAAAAACTCCAAACAGAAGAACTCTGATGCCGATCTCCAGAGCCAACGCGCGGACGTTTTTCCTGCGGTCCGGGGGAGACATGTTCATGGTGCTGGAGGCAAAGATCCGCAAAGTCAGATACGAGCAAGAAAAGAGCAGAGGAGGCAGAGCCGAGTGCGCTTTCTCAGGTAGGAGCGATCGCCCCGTAATCCACCTTTCCCAAACGCGCACCGCCCTCCTCCTCCTCCTCCACCTTCCCCACCTCCACCTCCACCTCCACCTCCTGCGCTCCGTCCACCGAGGGTCCGTCCGAGAACAGAAGGCGGCTGACGGGCGGCTGGAAAGACGGAGCACGGTGCCGGCGGTGTGGTGGCGGCTGTGGCAAACAGAAAAAAATACGACAAAAAAATAAAAATTAAAAGACAAAGTGAGGAGAGAAAGATGCTGTGCGTCACCAAGTCAGCCTATCAGACCCCTCTGTCTCTCTCTCTGTCTCTCTCTCTGTCTCTCTCTCTGTCTCTGTCTCTCTCTCGCTCTCTCGCTTTATATTTATATCTATACACTGTATACTGTATATATATATATATATATATATATATATATATATATATATATATATATATATATATATATATATATATATATATATATATATATATATATGTACACACACACACACACACATATATATACACACATATATATACACATATATATACTGTATATACTGTATATATATATAAACACACACTGATCAGCCACAACATTAACACCACCGACAGGTGAAGTGAATAAGATAGATCATGTTGTTCCAGTGGCACCTGTCACAGACTGGGATGTATGAGGCAGCAAGTGAACAGTCAGTTGTTGAAGCTGATGTGTTGAAGCAGGAAAAATGGGCAGGCGTAAGGATCTGAGAGACTTTGACAAGGACCAAATTGTGACAGCTAGACGACGGGGTCAGAGCATCTAACAGGGAGGTCTTGTGGGGTGTTCCAGGTATGCAGTGGTTAGTACCTACCAAAAGTGGTCCAAGGAAGGACAACCGGCGAAGAGGGGAGTGAAGACTAGATCATCTAACCGGCTCCCACAGAAGAGCTACTGCAGCACAAACTGCTGAAACAGTTAATGCTGCTGTGATAGAAAGGTGTCAGAACACACAGAGCATCACAGCTTGCTGTGTACGAGGCTGTGTAGCTGCAGACCGGTCAGAGTGTCCATGCTGACCCCTGTCCACCACTGAAAGCTCCTACAATGGACACATGAGCATCAGAACTGGACCATGGAGCAATGGAAGAAGGTGGCCTGGTCTAATGAATCACATTTTCTTCTACATCATGTGGGTGGGGTTAGGGTCCAATCCGATCGAGCATCTGTGGGATGTGCTGGAACAACAAGCCCAATCCATGGGGGCCCCACCTCCAACTTCCAGGACATAAAGGATCTGCTGCTAACGTCTTGGTGCCAGATACCACAGGGCCCCTCTCTATCTCTCTCTCTTGAATTGTAGTTTTAGTTACATCATTTTTTATTTGTGTAGTTTGGAATCATTTTGTTTGGCGCATGACGTCTCAGCCGACCCTCTGGCTCCATAACGGGGTGAGGGTTGTGCCGGACACCGCTGTGATCATGGAGGAGGTTCTGCTGGCGCTGGGGGAGCAGATCGCTAGATACAGCAGATACAGTAATCCGTGCTTTACCTCCAGATTGAAAAAAGCTGTGGAGGCTTTTGTAAAAGAGTAGGGCTTTGTCTCCCAGCTAACAGCGAAAGTTCTTCGTTAAGAACACGCATCTACAAGTGTCCCCGCTGATCTCCACTGGGCGTGCCCTCCACCAGGGTCACGATGTCAGGAGTCCCCCCATTGGGCTCCAACGAGGTTCCGGAGTGAGGGCTGCAGGGCTTCGGTAAGATGGCGAGCGGCGTCTGCACCGGGATTCTGGGTGGTAAGAGCAATAAGCTGAAGCACATTCTGTCCCTGACGAGGGAGGTGTTCATGGTGCTGTGTGCCAAGTCCCTGGAGGTGTCTTTTAAGGTGAAACATGCAAGCTCAGGAACATTGAATGTTTCCAATGCAGAGAGGTGGGACAAACCGTAAGCAGACTGTCCCTACGCCACATGCACAACCAAGCCCGGATCAACCTGAAACACCTACACTGTTGTCGTGGGGAGTGTGCTGCAGAGCCCGGCCCTAGCAGGTGGACTGGCGGAGAGGCAGCGGAGCCAGGTAATGGTGGGGTCACACCGCCGGCGTACATGCGCTGCAAAGTGACAGGCTGCAATGCATTTCAAACGGAGCTAGGTTTCATCCAGCTGCGAGGGGCGGGGATGCGACCGGCGTACGAGCTCACGGCTTTACGTCGACAAGGGACGTGGAGCAGGTTTCAACTTTATGCAAATGAGCAGCGCCCGGCGCCTGGCAACAGCCAACAGGAAGGAAGATGTGCTCTGAATGGCGCTGATCCTTGGAAAATTGACGTCCGGACCACTGCGTATTGTTCATGATTAGGTTGTTTATTTAATTGAAAAACATCCATTAAACTATGGATAACATAAGGAACACATCATGTTTCTCCAACAAAAACAATTCTTTATTTTAAGGGATGGATGACAAGTATAGTTTCATCATTTTTTCCAGGGGTAATTTATTTTGCGACGTATGCAACTCCACCATTTAAAAAAAAAAAAAAGTACACATGGCCCCATCTATCTATATAATGATATTAAATATGGAAATAGTTCGAGGTTTGACATTTTAGGCACGCCCACAACAGCCAGTCAATTTTGAGCCGACACCCACAAATGCCAGGGGCACAGAAGCCCCGTCGCTGGCGGTGTGACCCGAGCAGAAGGCGGCGGTGCCTGTGTCTGTCAGTGTTAATGTGCAGAACAACAACAGCATTGATTAAATGGAATCTGACTCTCACTGCATGTCGCTGACAGACTCTTATCCCCCAAATGATGAATTATACACTTTCTCAGAAATAGATTGTTTTAGAGACATCACGTATAGGAAGTAGATTAAAATCACGGAATCCTTCCCTGAGGAGGTCGACAGAAGTGGAGTTGGATGAGAAGAAGGGATACCAGTTAAAAAAAGCTCTCAGGAAAATGAACCTGGCAAACATGATGGAAGACAAAAAGACCAAGAAAAATAAATAGATACTTGTGTGGATGTATTTCACAGGGTGTTAACTTACTTTCTACTGGTTTTTCTAACTGTTTCCCCCTTTTCTCTCTCACTAGCTGAGGTTTGGATCTTTAAATATTAATGGTGGGAGACAGCAGTAGAAGAGAGCTTTGGTTCCTGAAAACAAACTGAGAACCAGGTAGAGCTCAGATGGTCAGGGCTGAGGTGGGAGGTTTTTATCTTCTGTTTTATCAAGGTTTATGCCCCCAATCTAGGTTCACAGCGGGTGGATTAAAAAAAAAACAGAACTAAAGCATTCATTGCAGCAGGGGGATCAGAGTGACTATATTGTGAAGGGGGGGTGGTGACTGATTGAGGAGCATCGGTCCCCCTCAAGGCTGGGTTCTTTCTCCTCTGCTCTTCTCCCTGTACACCAACAGCTACACCTCCAGCCGCCAGTCTGCCAAGCTCCTGAAGGACGACACCACCCTCATTGGGCCCATCTCTGGTGGGGATGAGTCTGCCTACAGGTGGGAGCTTGACCATCTGGTGACCTGGTGCAGGCAAAACAACACTGTGAAGACGGTGGAGAGGGTTGTGGACTTCGGGAGAGACGCTGCCCCACTCACCCCCATCACCCTGTGTGACTCCCCAGTCGACTGTGTGGAGTCCTGCCGCTTCCTGGGAACCACCATCTCCCTGGACCCCGAGTGGGAGTTGAACATCAGCTCCACCATCAAGAAAGCCCAGCAGAAGAAGTACTTCCTGCGGCAGCTGAGGAAGTTCAACCTGCCAGAGACAATTATGGTGTACTTGTACACCTCCATCATTGAGTCCATTCTCACCTCCTCCATCACCATATGCTACGCTGCTGCCACGACCAAGGACAAGGGCAGACTGCAGCGTGTCATTCGCACCCCTGAGAAGGTAATTAACTGCAATCTGCCATCTCTCCAGGACTTGTACACCTCCAGGACCTGTACGCCTCCAGGACCTGTACACCTCCAGGACCTGTATGCCTCCAGGACCCCGAGGTGAGCGGGGAAGATGTGGCTGACTCCTCCCACCCCGCACACAAACTGTTTGAAACACTTCCCTCTGGCGAGAGGCTGCGCTCCAGCAAGGCCAAAACCTCTTCCACAAGAACGGTTTCTTCAACTGGCCTCACCCACAAGGCCTGGGACCCCCACTGAAATGGACCCTCACCCCCTCCCCCCATAGACACTACACGGACCTGTACTCCTTGAATTGAAAGGATATGTTAATGCATTACATAAATGCACATCCTTAATCTTTCTGGACTATTCTACATGCACATTGCACATACTGTTAAACCTCATATTCTGAGCATTTGCGCATTCCTGCACAAACTGTACAGCACTTTATTAAAAAAACAACAACCTTATTTTACATATTCTAATATATTTACAGATGTTTTTCCTATTGGTCTATTTTACATGTATGTTTCCTGTATGCACTGAACACCAAGACAAATTCCTTATGCGTGTAAACTTACTTGGCAAGAAAGACGACTCTGATTTTGGAACTGTACACTGGATTTTAGTCTGGATAGGACCAGTAAGGAGTTTCATCCGCCTGTCTGTCTGCAATCACAGCTCAGCATGACCTCATGGACAACACGCGAGAACAAACCATGCTACAGACGGTACACCTGGGTTAAGGTTTCAGACGGTCGGGTCAGTGCAGCTCGGCCGGACTTTACATATCACACACACTCAGTTCCAGGTAACTTAACAGTTCCATTCACCCTGGAGGCGTCACCGATCTTCATCTCGTCACTCTGGATGCGTCTCACCTAGCACCAAACACTTTTCCTACTGGCATTTTAATGTAAAGTTACTGCAGGACGGCACTTTTAGCAATAGCTTTAAACTATTCTGGGAAACCTGGAGGAGCAGAAAGGGGGATTTTAGCTATGTGAGTCAGCGGTGGGAGGTGGGGAAAGCACAGATCTGTGTCTTCTGCAAACAGCACTGTGCTCACTCCACCAGCAGGGTTAAAGAGGCCATAAGAACACTGGAGAAGGAGGTCAGGGACATTGAGGGAAGCCTCCTTGGTGGGATTGCCCCTGCTGGTGGGAGGCTGCAGGACAAGAGGCAGGAGCTGGGCATTTTCTTCAAGCAGAGAGTGAAGGGTGCCATGGTCAGGGCTTGCTACATCAGTATCAGGGATATGGACAAATCCTATTTCTTCAATCTGGAGAAAGCTGTTCAGCCGTCCAGGCAGATGGCCTGTCTCCACCTTCCGGATGGCAGGGAGACCACCAGCTCGGCGGAGATGAGGAAGTGTGCGGTGGCTTTCTAAACCGCCCTCTACAGGGCAGAGGACTGCGATGGAGAATGTGCTGCAGAGCTTCTTCAGGGGTTGCCTCGGCTGGAGGTCGGGCAGCACGACGCCTTGGAAGCTGCCCTCGGAATGGAGGAGCACACCTCGGCTGTGGGCCACCTGGCGTCTGGTCGGTGCTCCAGCAATAGACGGTCCGCCTCCAGAATTCTACAAACATCTCTGGAGCCTGATAGGAGAGGATCTCCACCAGGTGCTGCCGGAGTCTGTGCAGACTGGTGTACTACCGGTCTCTTGTGGGCGGACAGCTCTCTTTATCCTTCCCAAGAAAGGAGAATTGTTTTTATTGAAAAAAAACTGGAGACCTGTTGAACTGCTCTGCACAGGCTATAAACATCTGTCCAGTGTGCTGGACAATAGGCGGAAGAATTTGGGATTTGTTGATTTTTAAAGACCGGTCTTATTTTGGCAATTTGTTTTTAGTGAGAGATTTTTTTGACGAGTGTCATTTTAATAACATTGATGTTGATGTTTTATCTCTTGATCAAGCGAACACCTTGGACTGTGTGGACCATGGGTTTTTATTTTCAACCTTAAAGGCTTTTTCTTAAGTATGTAGGGCTTCCTTGCAAAGAAGCACCATGCATGATCATGGTTTCGGGGGTTGGGGAGGAGGTTGAGTTGTCCACTTCCTGTTCAGAGAGGAATCAGACAGGGCCGTCGTATCTCTGGACAACTTTACTCCCTTACAATAGAACTAGGACCAGGATGATATCCAGTGGTTAGTAGTTTGTTTAGGTTTTTATCAGAAGGCTTCATCCCTTAAGGTAAACTGGAAAACAAGTGAGGCCTTGCAGATGGGAAACTGGGACGGCTGTGCAAGAACGTCCAAATGGAAATGGCTGCTACCCCAGTTGTCCTACAGAGGGAGGGTACTGGTTGCAAATAACTCTGTTGCCTCGACATTATGGCACAGACTGACCATTCTGCATCCACCCAGAGGCTAGAGGAGCTCAAAAGGACAATCATGAACTTTTTCTGGTCTGGTCAGCACCTGATTAGAGAAGCAGCCCTATACCCACCAATCCAGGAGGGGGGACAAGGCCTGATTGACATTGCATCCAGGGTCACGGCTTTCCGCCTCCAGACGGCGCAGAGGCGGCTGTGCTGTTTTGGACTAAGATGGCTGGACACAGTGATGGTGCTGCTCAGCCGGGCGGGGCGCCTTTCTGAAGACAGCTGCTCCTGCCGTGAACTGAGGGGATGGATGGCCTTAATGGGGCTGACTCCCTTCTCTCAGTCAGTGTTGCAGCCTTGGCAGGTTTTCAAGATCCAATCACAGCTACACCTGGGACGTGGCTGTTTGAGGAGCCTTTGTTTGGGAACCCTCTATCCATCTCACTACCTGTATCTCTCTCTCTCTCTCTCTCTCTCTCTCTCTCTCTCTCTCTCACACACACACACACACACACACACACAGACACACACACACACACACACACACACACACACACACACACACGTTCTCTCGCAAGCACACACTTTCTCTCACTCTGCCTCTCTCTTACACGCACGCACACACACACACACACACACACACACACACACACACACATACGCACTCTTTCAAATACACACATATATGCACTCCCTCTCTCGTTCTCTCACCCACACACACTTTCTCGCTCTCTTACAAATCCGAATGCTCTATTCCCATGTACGCCACGAAAACAATACTGCCAAAAAGCATAAAAGAGTGTAATTTATAAATTAACAAAAGGTAAGGACACATTTCATTTACAAAGAAAACAAACAAAGTGCTACAGGGGCCCGACTATTGATGGAAAACCGAGAAAATCACATTCGGAGCGGTAGTCTAACGGTAGTGAGATGAATATCTTGATATGCCTGATATAGTTCAGCTAATGCTGCAATTACATGGAACACGGTCGATGGGAGACAACAAGCACACAGCACTCTCTGAACAGCTAGGGAGGGGGGTTCCATGCAAAACGTAACGATATGTTGCTATGGTGATATACATAGACTCAAATAAAATAATGAAACAAAATTATTTTCTTTTATTAGATATAAGAATTTTAGTAATGCACGTACAGTATTGTCATTCATGCTTGTTGCTTTACACAAGCAGGCATCATAATCATCTCCAAGCAGGTTTGACACTGGATTCATTTGCTTTATGGATATATTTATGGATATTGTTATGCAGCTTTGAGAGAGAGCGAATCTATAGAGATCTCTTTCCTGGTAGTGACCAATGATTCGTTAACTGAGTGATCAATGGCTGATCACTTGGTTTCCACTGGCAATAGAAGCCCATTTTTTATTATAAATTATTCATATTTAATTATATCATTAAACAAGTTATAACCTGGAGCCGCAACTTTTGACCACCACGTCCAAACCCTCCACCTGCTTCCTCGCTACAAGCACCAAACACCCTCAATGCGAGTAATAAATAGAAAAATAAAAAGCCCTTTTACATCAATCCACGGTTTTTATTCAAGCCATTTAAGTGGGATATTCCAGAGAGAACGGTATCTACTGCGTCCGTCACTGCAGCGCAAAACCCTGGCAGCCGCAGCAGACGTGGACTGTAGAGTCATCTCCTCGGTTTCTCGCTGTCTGTCAGGGAAGCTACGTCACATCCGGCTGCAACGCCGTCGCGGAGGACGGCAAAAAGTTAAAATAGTTCAACTTTTACGGCAAATGCTGTGCACCGCTGCCAGTGTTTTCTGCCGCCCTGCCGTCACGCTCTCCTCCACTAACATGAGCGTGTTCCATGTGAATGCAGCCTTAAGGTTAGAGGTAGCTAGGAGTAGAGTGGAGGAGATGTGACGTGGCGCCGCCTGTTGTGGCTGCCTGCACAGGCGCTCCTCGTTGAATAAACATCTTGAATCTTGAAAAAGGTTAAAACAAACAAACAAACTGGAAAGAATTCTTTCAGATATTTGTCTCCAGCTCCTCATCATTCTGCTCGGGTTGGTAGGATGGTGCACATTCATGTTGCCAATGCAAGAATGGTGTAATATAGGGCAATACAACAAATCACACGACACACACAGTCTTACCGAGAGATAACGAGAAGTAGGTCGAAACAATTGTCCCACACACTCCCCCACTTTCTCTCTCCGTCTCACACACAGACACATACACACACACACACGCATAGGCACACATAGACACACACACGCACGCATGCACATATAGTACGCACGCGCGCACATGCGCACAAGCAGACACACACACGGACACATGCACACACACACACACATGTACACACACACACACACGCGCGCGCAAACGCACACACAAACACACAAGCACACACGCATAGACACACATACACACACACAACACACACACACACACACACACACACACACACACACACACACACACACACACACACTTTCTCTCTGTCTCTCAACCATCTCCCTTCCAGTTCCAACCCAGGAGAATCTGAAAGCTCAAAGTCACAAAATCTCAAAGTCAACATTCTACAAGAGCAGCACGGAGGCAGGATGACGTCTGACTCGTCCCAAGGCTCCAGAGCCTAATTATAATTGGGGGGTGGGGGGGGGGCATGTTTGCCCAAAAATGACTCTTGGCTCATTTGTTGAATTACGCCGCAACGTTAAATAATCTTTCTCTCTGTGAAGAGTTTTGAGAAGCTTAAAAAGATTCTAGTTGTTGCAGAGGTGGCAGCGGTTTTTGTGATCCATCACAATTTCCTGAAGCGGAGAGTAAGAGCAACGGACGGTGCCGCTGGTGCTCTGACGGTGAGCGCTGGTGCTCCTCCAGCAGCCAAGGCTCGCCGTGCAAACTGACCGTGATATTTCAGCAGGGTTTCCTCGAAAATACCAAAGACCTGTCGCTCTCCGGCTCAATCCCCACCCATCATTGATGGCATC
>NC_137202.1:27211368-27218868 GCF_960531495.2 Zeus faber
GAGCGTCTTCAGCCAGAGGCTCCTTCAATAGGGACGTTACAGGAGGTCAATCCTGCCACCGCAGCAGCCACGTACAATGACTCCGCCCTGTGGCTCTGGAATATGTTTTGAACAAAGCTAATATCACGTTTCTTTGAGAACAAGCTTGTGCAACTGCAGCTGCACACCCAACTTTGGCCACAGTAGGTTTGGCACTTTTGGAATGCCAAAAATGGAGCCGCGGAATTTCCTGTTTCTTCAGTCTCTTCAGTGGATGTAGCCAAAAGAGTCGATAAAATGCTTAGTTTGCAACTGCTAAACCTATCGTTTTTCAGGATAACATATAGAACCTGTCTGACTTCATTGAGAGCGTCCTGTTTTCCAAACCAAGATTTTGCATGTTTAATCAGCCCTGGGTTGAACAAACGCCAAGCCTGTCCTTTAACTATCTTGTCCTAGGAGTCGATCCGTCATTCCAGTGTGTCCAGCTTGAAACGGGCGGGGACAGCCGCCTGGGCGTGAAGACGCCGTACGAGCGGCGCACGTTGGCAGGACCGAGCGGCAGGAGTCACAGATTGACGACACGCGGTGTTTACGTGGACGCTCGGTCCGAGCAGTTACGGGAAACTGAACTGTCTGCCGTTCCATTCGGGGTCATAACATCAATCCTCGCTGTTGACGGCGAGACCTCCCCGGGCGGAGCACGGCGCCAGGGCGTGGGCGACGGAGGGAAACTGGGAGACGAGCAAGAAAGGGAGCGACGGGCAGAGTGAGAGACGCCTTTGACTTTGTCTCCCTCCGCATCCCGGGTAAATCAGATCGCTTCCCTCCGACGCCGAAAAAGGCCTCGAGGAAAAAATGTTTCCGCAGTGACTCCGAGAGAAACGAGGAGCAGTCCTCGCTTTTAACAAAGAATCGACCTGCATCCTGTTAAAAACACAAAGTCTGTCCGGAAGCAGCCTCCATGCATTTATGCATTGCCTCGCCCGCCTGCGTTGTCTGCTCTCGTGTTGCTCTGCTCGTGGGAGAGGAAATAGATGTAAATAGTTTCTTGTCGTCCACGTTCCCACACTGCGACACATACACGGGAGAACAACACATACATAATAATAAAACAACTAAATGATAAACATCGCTGCACAAAATACGGCGCACCTGCTTATGTGCTTTACAAGAAGAAAACGTGATATATTTTAATTTATTTTTTCATCATGTCCTTGGGACAAGCAGGGTTGGTTTTCTGTGAACTGTCATTTGGTGGACCATTCCTCCATCCATCCTTCCACCCATCCACCATTCATCCATTGATCCATCCATCCATGAATGCAATATCATGCACTGATGTTTCCAGTCACAAAATGGAAAGATTACTAAACAGGCAAATTGTATATAAGAGGAACAAAGGTCCACCCACACCGGCATCTTTGACGAGATGAACACCATATATATTTGTATTTTTTTCTCCAAGTTTATAATTAATTTTATTATGTATTATTTATTATTATGTTTTAATTATGTTTACAAGATTAAAGAAGATAAAATAAGAGGAATAGCTGGTAATTGTTAATTTGCAGGTACTGTAATGTAACATTTTGCAATTTGGTGAATAATTCTTCTTCTCTGGGCTGCTCCCGTTAGGGTTGGCCACGGATCATCTGCCTCCAGCACCTTCCGTTCTGCGCATCTTCCTCCCTGACACCAACCGCCTGCATGTCCTCCCTCACCACGTCCATCAAGCTTCTCTTTGGCTCCATCTTTTCCTCTTGCCTGGCAGCTCCATCCTCAGCCTCCTTCTCCCAATGTAACTCTCATCTCTCCTCCGCACGTGTCCAAACCATCTCAGTCTGGCCTCTCTCACTTTTCCACCAAACTGTCCAACCTGAGATGTACCCTCTCATGTCCTCATTCTTAATCCTGTTCATCCTCGTTGCTCCCAATGAAAATCTCAACGTCCTCAACTCTGCCACCTCCACTTCAGCCACCTGCCTTTTAGTCAGAGCCACCGCCTCTAAACCGTACAACATGGCTGCTCTGTACACCTTCCCCTTCCACCTTCAATTTGGTGGATAATTACTGGACCAAATTCATATTTACTGACCAAGCGTTTCATTTGTCTGGCACACAGGACGCTGTGTGCCAAACCAGATGCAAACATCATATAATTCAGATATTGGGAGCAGCTGATTACGCAGCCCTACCCTGAAAAGTGTGTGTAGACCACAGGCTCCGACTGAACGGAGCTCAACTACAGTAGGGCGATCACATTTTGAAAGTCTCAAACCAGCTGGCAGATGGTGGGGGAGGCACATGTACCCACAGCGGAGTCACGCACAAAATGCACACAATTCACAGCGAGCCAGTAGACGTGTTGAAGTGTTGATGGCGACGCCCACTTCTCCGTTGGGATCTCCGTGCGCGCTATTTTCTGCTTGCCTATATAGAGCACATATAATATGTAGGCGCTGAAAACAAGTATAATAATATTATTATTTTAATTGTGCTGAAAACCGGGACAATTCAGTGTTTTCCAGATATCTGTCGGGGGTTCAGGACACACAGCTCGAAACCGGTACAGTCCCGGGCAAACCGGGACGTTTGGTCACTGTGTAGTGAACTCATCGCCGGTGTCATCCAAGCGGTGTTTGGCTTTCACAGCTGATATGGGTCAAAAGAAAGCCCAGCAAGGCGCGTGGTGCGGTTTTAAAAGGCGGGGCTTTCTTCACCCTCCCTCGCATTTTGGCACCGGCTTCTTCCAGATGACAGCTGGGAAGCCTTTAGCAACACTGCTTCACAAATAGAGCGGAGGCTTCCCTGACTCACTGAACGCGGAGACTAACAGCTCCGCCGTGGGAACGCCAACACCGGGGCCGGGGCCAAGCACTGTGTCAGCCGTGTGGAAAAAAGAAAAGTCATTTCTGTCCATCTGGAGGGTGGAGCGCCCCAACTGTGTCAAAGAGCGTAACCCGTAAACACAGATGTGTGTCAGGTGTGAAACCCAGAGCTTTTAGATTGAAAGTGCAACACGAACAATGGCAAGGATTGGAAATTGGACCACTGTGACCCCTCGCCCCCTCTCTCCCGCCTCCACCCCACAATGCCCAGGAGAATGTCAAGAAACCAAAGCCCCTTTTCTTATTCCGAACCGCAGCAACACTACCATGTAATGAACCATGTACGTCTGTGTATATGAAAAAAAAGAAGCTCAACAAAGCAAACCACGGGAGTGGTCATATCTATCTCCCGTTTCGATGCCGCTCCAGACGGACACGGGACACCCATGAGGTCTGGAGGGTGGAGAAAGCCCCCGGCTTCAGGCTTTCTCCTTCTTTAACAGTTGCTGATCAGACTGTGCTTATTCAACCCTCTGTTTGGCCACTGTTTTTTTTTAATTAGAAGGATATGTTGACTGTGACGCTGAATTATTTTCAAGCAGCTTGGAAAATCAACCAACTGCAAAAGGTTTGGTATTCAGGGTGTGTGGGCTTCTCACTCTGATGGAGAATGCCGCCTTAATGGTCGGGGAGAATAAATTCACTTTTTTTCAAGTCGATATACGTCTGTCTGTCACGTTGCCAATTAGAGGTATGGGGATCTCCCTCGCTCTTTCTTTTGGTGTATTACAAGGAAGGGAGTGGGATATAGTGAATGCTGCAAAAGTCCATTGTGATTACTTTACTCCAAATGTCAGTCTGAATGTTCCTTTTTTTAATATAATGCAGGATTTTTCAATGGACAGGGTTTAGATAAACGCAAGAGAAACTAGATTTGCAGATGCCCCCTCACGTTTTCTGTGTCTGTGTGTGTTTGCATCATGAAGAGTTTGATGAACTAACGTGTTATCATCAACTGATCCTGATGTCTTCAACCAAGGAAATAAAGAACTAAATCAAACCGCTACCCGATCCGGCCCTGGTATCAACATTTTTATTTCTAACTTATGCATTGACGTGTCGACCAGCTTCTTCCAGATGACAGCCGGGAAGTCACAAGTGGTGATGCAAGACTCGCGAAGGATTTGTCCGCGGTGAACAACTCTTTCAGGCGGCTCGGGGGTCGTGGGTCTCTCCCGGTAAACAGCCGTGCGTTCGCCGCTCGGTAACTGCGGCTGCTCGCACAGGCTGAACTGAGACTGCAATCTCCAACAGAAAGCCCCGAGGTCCCCCAGTCACCAGTCGCATATGCACCCTAAGCAGAGGCAATGACGCCCAAACCCATTCTTGAGCGAGGACTCCTGAGTCAGGAGTCACGCGTGCAGCCTGGCATTGTTTCGGATTCGCATTGTGTTCCGCCTCCTGGATCAATTGGGGCAGTGGAGCGCACTTCAACAGGTGTTGTGGATGTGCACTGGATTATTGTTCTCTGCTTTGTGATGAAGACCTTGGGGCTCCTTTGCATAAATGTTCCAATGAAGCGCCGTTTTAGGAAATGTACCGTGAGCTCGTTCATCCCGGAGCTTCCCACGCTGGATGCTTTGTCACTTTTGTTGCTTTTGCCTTTAACTGGAACAATTGGAAGCTCACAGTCATGGTAGTACACCGTGAAGGTTATCAGAGCTGACATTATCCTCATGGTTATTGCTCTGTGTGGATAAATCCCACCAGCTCCGCTTTGTGCGTTATCTGATAGTGAGCGATGACTTGGCGTAGGTCCATGATGGCTGGCGTTTTCCGACTTGATTTGAGTCTGAGGTGCTGTTGCAGTGTTGAATTCAACAGTCAGTCTGAGTTTCCAAATAGATTTGAGCTTTAACATTTGGCGCACGAGTCCGAAGTCAGGGTCTTCCGAGATCGCATTTGTGGAGAAGCCTTTCTGTTGTATGCAGTTGTATTGTGTCCGTCGGAGGAAGACCCATGTTTGAGGGTCCACACTTTGGCATCGCTGTTTCAAAAGTAAGCATTCATGCTGTCTCACATAGATTTTTATTTTATTTTTTTAAACACAGCACGTTTGCCTGCTGTAGCAGAAATGTCAATGTGCAGCTCAGCCTCAAGCAGGAGATTCCGACGAGCCACTTGAGAGTGATATGCTGGATAACGATCAAGCACCTGGCCGGGCGAAGACACTATCGTTATCTCGACATGCAGCTCAGTACTGCACTGAAATTGACTTGCAGTGATACCGGTTTTAACGATACGTTTATGTGACAAATCTCTTGTGTCTGCTGGGTAAATTGATGGACCAGGAAGCAGCTTTGTCTTTTTACTGGGTTCTTCTGCCACAACAAATCAAAGGCATAAAGAAAAGTCGTCGACTTTCTCTGGAAACCCCAGCAACATGGTACTGGCGTGGGAGCCCAGCCGCGCCTTCAGAGAGATCAAACCCACAGAGGCTTTCAAATGCTCTGCTTATTACCTCAATCTCCTGCAGCTGCGTCCCTTTCCGTTGCCTGTGCTGGCTCTCCCTGCCTGCAGATGGCGCCAAAACCCCTCCCCACTACCACAGCATAAAACTCATGAAATGTTTGAGAAATATGTGTAATGTATAACAACATGTCTTGTGCTCCAGGCATTCCAATGTTAGTGCAAAGGACAGAGGCCAAAGTGTTTTTTGATGATTATTAAAGGTTGACATTACAGGTTGGGAATTAGAACTTCACTTGCAGATTAACTCTGTCTTGAATGCAATGGCACAAAAATACCAGCGTTGCCTGCGGACAGCGCAGTTAACAAAAACAAACAAAAACACGTCAGAAGTACAAATTGAGTCATATTATATGCATTATGAATAAGCAGTTTGCAGCATATGTCACGAGCCGACTAACAGAGTTCCAAAGAGGCCAAATCATCGGCACTGGAATAAGCAGGTCTGGTCGTTGGCTATCTTACCTTCCCTGTGTCCGATACGACATACTTTTAGTCTTCAGTATTTCAGCAAAAAGGACAATGGCTTCTTGGCCATACTACGTCATAGCCATTTCCTTTCATCACGCTGCGGGTTGATAACGACACTGCATAGAAACCTTTACCAGTGTCTTGCCCTCACAATGCATTGTGGGATACTCTCTACTCAGTACTGTGTGCAGTGATTGCATACTACAATATTTCGGCGGATGCAATATGTCATCCTGGTACCTTTCGATTAGTATTTGAGCTCAGCATGGTTTCAGATATTCTAAACACCTCCACATACTAATTTGGCTTAATAAGTCGGATGCTAGTATGCCACTAATGCGATGCAGCTCCGGAGTGACAGGATGAGAGCCCTTGTCACCTCCTACCTGGTTTCTTGCAGAGCAAAGGCCACTGTATCTATGAGCCGTTTTTGCAAATGGGGGTGAGAGGTTAGCTGCATTTCAGAATCTTTATCACATACACAGATTCACATTCTTTCCGCCACTGTCAAGAGCCTTCCAACTCGGGAAAAGTGAGAAAAACACGCCCTTCGAGCATGCAAGAGCCGTTTATCCTTCACACTGAGCTCAGTGTGTGTTGATCATGGAGAAAGTTTTATCTATTGTTCAACACAGAATGGGTGCAACATTTAGAGAGGGCTTTGTTTGCAGTATTTTTTAGATCCAAAATGGAACTCAAAACTTAAGAGACAAGTGTTTTTTTTGCCTAGACTGTATTTGTCTGAAATATCCAGCAGAGGGTAGCAGTACGCTGCCTTAAAACGTTGGCCTTGCCTTAAAGCCACTGTATACACACTGTGAATTTGTGTGTGTGTGTGTGTGTGCGTGTGTGTGTGTGTGTGTGTGTGTGTGTGTGTGTGTGTGTGTGTGTGTGTGTGTGTGTGTGTGTGTGTTGTGTATACAACTGCTGCTCTCTTTTGATGACCACTACTACCGCTGTGGTAATTGCCTGTGATTGGTTCAAACAGGTTGTGGTTTATCTACACAACTACCAGTCACATTGGCAATTAGAGTTTTCGCATTTAGGATCAATAGTTCAGAATACAATTTAATTTGGATTGGAATGAAATATATAAATGGGGAAAATGCCAAACGAAGCTTAAGAAAATCTCAATGTCATTGAAAATGAAATGAATGCCGTCTAAGAACTCAATAAAAACTGAGTTTGGTTTTGCGTCACAGAACAACACAGCCGTGTATTCCACCATTCGTTTAGTTTCCACATTTGCAAATTTAAATTGCAATCAGTAGAAAATGTAATTTTATAATCCTACACTGTATTTGTCTAAAATATCCAGTAGATGGTAGCAGAACACCGCCGTAAAATAATGACTATATGGCAAATGAGAAAGAAAGAAAGGAAACAAAAGTCATTCTAGTGGGTTAGGGTCAGAGTTACAGTAGTAGAAGAAGTAATAATAATATTTTTTATAATAATAATAGTAGTAGTAGTAGCAGTAGTAGTAGTACTAGTAGTAGTAGTAGTAGTGGTAGTAGTAATAATAATATTTATGTACTTTTTTTTTCTTGACCATTTTAAAAAGCATCCGGATCTACAGACAGGCTCAATATAAAACCTCCTCCCTTTTACTCATAAGACGAATAAAGAAAACCATAATCTTCACCGCATGAGCGACCCCTCCACGCCCCGCAGTCTGAAATGAAATCCC
>NC_137202.1:27223868-27238868 GCF_960531495.2 Zeus faber
GTGTGTGTCTCTATGTGTGTGTGTGTGTGTGTGTGTGTCTCTATGTGTATGTGTGTCTCTATGTGTGTTTGTGTGTGTCTCTGTGTCTGTGTCTCTATGTGTGTGTGTGTGTTTCTCTATGTGTGTGTGTCTCTATGTGTGTGTGTGTGTGTGTGTGTCTCTATGTGTGTGTGTGTGTGTGTGTGTGTGTGCTTGTGTGTGTGTGTGTGCGTGCGTGCGTGCGTGTGTGTGTCTCTATGTGTGTGTGTGTGTGTGTTTATGTGTGTGTGAGTGTGTGTGTGTGTGTGTGTGTGTGTGTCTCTCTATGTGTGTGTGTGTGTGTGTGTGGGGGTCTCCTAAAGTTCTCCTGCTGGTGATTCAGGTACTGATGTTTTATTGAGCCGCACACTCCCAAGATGCGATACGACGGTGGCTGGCGGTGAATGTAAAACACCACTAGCACCCCCACCCCCCACCCCCCAACGTGCCGACGCCACCTCCATCATCAGCCCTGAGTGATGGACTGTCTGCCGTCCGCAGTCCCTGTCGCTGCACTTGTCCGTCATTGGACTGGAAATGGCTGAGTCAGGCCTTTCCGGGGGTGGGGGGGGTGGGGGGGGGTGTTGAGGAAGAAACACATTACTCAGCTCATCAGAGCAGCAACGAGCTGCCCCCCCATCTCTGACATGGCCAACTGTCGCCTCATCTGCCTCTGATCGCTCCGCTCACACAGTTGGCGACGGAGTGCCAAACCCCTCGGAAGGACGTTCCTGCTGTGGAAGCAGGTTCCTGCCGAGTGGGCGGACCAGGTGTGCGTACCTGTAGTGGAGATGAGCGAAACAGGACCAATGGCCGATACATTTTATTTCCAAGATATGACCGTGACCAGTCCCTGTCATTAAAATCAGATATGCTTGTCTGAAGACATATTATATAGTTACATACAGTAATATCATGTAATATTTCATACAGGCCCACCGAACTTGAGTTGATCATCACCATAAACAATGTTCCTGTAATGACAGCAGTCAAACTTAATTTTCATTCCAATCGATCATTTATTTCCTGCCCAGCAACCAAAAGCGCTCACCGCGTCCTGTGCGAACGCCCATCGACGATGCTGCAGCTTCAGGCACCTGCACCCGGGGCCCGGCTGGAGCAACACAGAACGGTCACAGTTAACTTCACGTGATTGGAATGTGATTTGATTGAGCGGTGACTACTCCCCCTTATGTCGCTGTTGTCCAATTCCGAGCTGAGTTGCCGGGATATGTGTTTTATTTGCTCTCACAAAATATTCATATAGTCGCCCGCATAACGAGGATGAGTTTAATCTGTTTGGACTTCTTTTCGGCAAGCGTTTGAAGGGGCTATCTGCTTTGGGAGGCTCGCACTGCGAGTCGGAGCTCACGTTGGCGAGGCGTTCAGCAAAGCCCCTCTACTTATCATGCGTCCGCTCAACTAGATCCCAGTGTAGAGTCAGCCTTTCCACTCATTATTTAACTCGCCACAGGAGCTGCTGCCTCCTCTGCGCCGGGCCCCTCTCACACACAGGCTCCCGGTCTGTTCTCATCGTGAGAAAAAGCCCGCACAACTCCTGATCTCCTGGCAAAAAAAAAAAAAAAAAAGCCCCGAAACGTAGGTGCACCGCATCGATGGACGCGTGCAGATCGGTGCAGATCCAAAGCGGCGCAGTAGAGTCACCACTAACACGTCGGGGCCGCATTGAGAGGACTTCGGGTGCTGGATCCAGGGCGTGGAGCGTCACTTCGCCACTTCGTCCTGCAAGTTTGCAGGACCTGTTTATTTATCCAGGAAGGTTGTGCGGTGTGACGTTATCGCCCATGTCCTTCCATTTCTTTTCAAACCCTCATTTTTGAAAATTGGAGATAACGCTCAGGGAAAATAAACGTGCTTTGACTCTGGTGAGACCATTTTAAAAACCAAACAAAATGTCACCCAAAACCCACTGGTGTAGGATTGGAAAATAAATATACTAAATTAAAATGGCACAGTGAGTCGAAAACTATTTACATCATTAGAATTAGAATTAAAAAAAAAAAAAGTTTATTACACTTTATTCTTTCATTTTGAGGCACTGAAACGTGTCGGAATGCCGTAAAATGGATGATTTTATTTATTTGACATTAGCATTGGATAAGCTTAGATTACATTCTCAAAAAAAGACAAATTAGTCATAACCAGAAATAGTGAACGTTTGTGTCGGGGAAACATGTTCTGTCTAATAACCGACTGTAAACCACCTCCCTGCATCAGAGGAGGCTGCAGTTTCAGGACAGCAGCCCTAGGACCCTGGCTTTTCGTAGTTTTTCGCCCTTGTTTTTTGGCGACGGCGAATCGGAACGACCGCCAAAGTGCGACCTAGTGCCCGAGGAGAACGGTCTAGGACTGTCTGAGGCAGATTGGATGCAGCCCAACGTCCCAACGGCTGTAGGACAACAGTCCCCCTGGGGTGGGGGCAGGGGCAGGAAGAGGTAAGCGAGGTGTGCACTGTGTCGGCAGTAGCGCTGCAGGAAACGAGCATCCAAATGAAAACAAATGTGGCGGTGGCGTGCAGGACGCCCAGCGGAGGACACGCTAGCGTAGTAGGTGATGGAGAGGCTATTCTCCATCTGCCCCCCCCCTCCCCACCATCACCAACCGCCCACCCCCGCCTGTACATTTCAGCCGTTTTCTTTTGTGTGTGAATGCAGTTTCCCACCGACGCCTATCTCCAGCAGCGCGACAGCGACAGACCTGCAGACAACACGAGGCAACACAATGCAAATGCTGTTTTTTTTTTCTGGAGTGCGTTTGCCTGCGAGATGGGTGCATTGTGGTGGTGGTGGTGGTGGTGGCGGTGGTGGGGCGGGGTGCTCTGTAAGTTAACATGCGGAGAAGAGAAAACATTTTGAGCGAGATAACCCACGGAAATGGAATTGTCAGCAAAAGAGCTTTTGTAAAACTCTAAGACGAAGGCGTGAAGTCGCATCGGTGAGAGGTGGAGGAGGAAGACGGAGGGAGTTGGGTGGTGGGGGTGGAGAAGGGAGCGTGAAAGAGATGAGTAAGAGAGGGTAATGAATTATGAAAGGGCAGATCTCCGGGCGGACAGCGAGGGGCCCCTCACACTCGGGCGATGGACTCAGACACCTGTGCTGCGGAGCGCAGCGAGGCCGCGTCATCCTCGCTGTCTGTCGTACCAGAGGGAGCGGCGTCCGGTCAGAGCGCCCGGCGGCCGCTCCTCGCCGCAGCGCTCGGTTCGGATTTATCGCTCGGATCAGATTTTTTTTTTTTAATTGTATTGATTCATTATTTTTTCAAATGTGGCCGACATCAGATTCCGCGGTCCTGAAACGACCGGCACACGCACAAGCAACAAAGACGTCGCAGGCGGCACGCCCTCGTACGGAAGCAAACATGGCCGACAAATGCGCCGCGGCCCCCCGGTGGTTGTCGGTCGGCGCGGGAGCGTGCACCTCGGCTCAAGCTCGCGGATGAAATCTTTAAATCCAGACAGGGACGCTGTGCTTTTTTTGTTTCCTTCAATGGGGACATTTTGTCAAGTAAAAGAAAAAAACACAATGTGTGCAAATTGCTGAGGCTCCATCAGAGGACACACACACACACACACACACACACACACACAATTTTAGATCCGGTGCTATTCATAAAAATGGGTGAGCGTAGGTGCTCCCTCGCTGGTTCGGTGTATTTATCTATTTATCTACTTATGTATTTATCCATCTTTTATTTATTTTCCCTCCCTGCGCTGTACACGCTCCTCGCCGGTCTCCAAGTCGGGGCCAGAATTCCGAGTTCATTCTTGAAACACAGGTGTATATATTATTTCATTTTTTCGCGTCCCCCTTCCGGGAACATTGGGTGCGCTGTTCTCTCCGCTCCGTCATAATAAAAAGGTCGGGAACCCGCGCTCCAGAGCGACGCAAAAGTCACACGGATTCCCGATTTGACTGTTCAGACTGAAGTCACTGTAAAAAAAAAAAAAAAAACAGACCTGTATCTAATATTTTAGATACGGGTCTGTTTTGAAAGTGGAACAATTCCGAATTGAAAAGATCAGATTCCATGTGATGGGTGCTGTTCACGCTGTCATGAAAAAAAAAACTGATCTGAGTCACATATGAGCAAAATAATACGGATTTGTGCCACTTTGCCTGCAGTGTGAACGCAGCCTTACAGTCAGCGTTTGCAAGTGTGTGTGTGTGCGTGCGTGTGTGTGTGTGTGTGCGCGTGTGTGTGTACAATTGGGGTTTGATAAAGTCTCGTCTCGCCGCTACCTCCGCCCGGTCCCACCGGTGACATTGACAGTAACTGCTTCCAAAAACACATCCTCAGCCATCAAGACTCCATAATTAGTTATTTGATGTCCTCTGCGTATTAAGAGGGAACACGCTTCATTAATTTCAACCTCGCAGTTGGCTAAGTGTGGCCTTGCCAGGAGAGCAAATATCGTTTACACTTTGCCGTTTCCCGCTGCACTCAGCCAGACAGTGAATTTGGGCAGACTATTAACGCTATGACGTCTTGATTGCGGCCATAAAAGAGTGTTTAAACGAGCCGCCGCGGTCAATTCACCTTCTGCTTGGCACGTGAACACACACACGCGCACACACACACACACACACACACACACACACACACACACACACGCACACAAACCTTCTTTAAGTACTGTATTAACGTTTCTTTATAATTGCAGACACTTCCTCCTTTTTAATTGTGACAATCTCATCTCCTGCTCACAACATTTATCAGTTATCACATATTATGACCATCAAACTCCATACGGCAGACGCTGAGTGGATATTCGCCTAATGAGGTGCCTGTGTGTGTGTGTGTGTGTGTGTGTGTGTGTGTGTGTGCGTGCGTGCGTGCGTGCTTCTGTTTGCAGGTGATGTTGCAGAGTGCAGGTTCAGGCAACAAGATGTTGGTGGCCAAGCTCCTCCTTCCCTTCCTCATCCTCCCTTCCCTCTGCGAAGGTGAGTTCCGGGCTCGACAAGCCAAACGCTCCGGCTCGACCTGCGCGGCGTCCAAAACGATGCAAAGCCAGCAGTACTACTCAGTACACAAAATGAGTGTTGAGTCAGTCTCAAATCCGAGTACTCATCAAATGCAGCAGTGTGCATGTGGCAGGCGTATCCCAACCCGTCATCAAGCCGCTCGGGGCTGAAGGGACGTGGCACGGCTATGGCTATGCCACCAGGAGGAGCCGGGGATCGAACCGGCCATCTTCCGCCCGCCAGACCAGGGGTTCTCAAACCTTTTTTTCAACCAAGGACCCCTTATATGGGGGGAAAATAAACCGAGGACCCCCTCAACCTACGTACAGTATGACCCAAAAAATAATTTGATATCAGGCCTATTTCTCACACTTCTACATCCGGACAAACAAACAAATCAAGGGAAATGTACAAGAAATATTTGCATTGCAGCATTTCAAAATGCAGAATATATAAACAATGTATTCATTGTCTAAAAGAAGAGAATTGTATGTGTATACTGCATATTACATGAAAAATATTCTATTTCAAAGAATGTAAAGATGTAAAGAGTTGCTTTATATCCAAAAACCTTCCAGGGGCTTTCCCTCGGACCGCACTGAGAGTATCGCTGTGCGAGACGACGATGCGGACGCAGGCCTTGTCGTTGTCTCGTTGTCGAAAGGCGGCGTTAAAAAACCCCAACATGGATTATGGGAGCGTATATTAGGGCCAAACCACAGCTCTGTGGCATCGGGCTGTTCACCGAGGCAAGCCTCTTATAACTGGGCATCGGTCAAAGGAGACGTCGGGCCCCGTCGGCTCACGCGCTTCTCTTTATCTTTTTATTTCTGTCGAATCCTTCACCCCCCTAACCCCAGTTAAGCATCATTTCTTTCTTTTACGTTTTCATCCCGTCGTTCCCTCCTCTCTACACACTCTCCCCCCGTCTCGTCTGTCTGACATTATTTGACAGCAGAGCAAGCCATTTGAAAAAACATTTGTCTGCTGGGCGTGTGTGTGTGTGTGAGAAATGGACAAAAAGAGAGAGAACCCAACGGTTTTAACACTGCAGACCACTATTTGGCAGGCTTCCCATCACTTTCTCTCTCCCTCTCTCTCTCCTCCTGCTTTCACCTCAATTAAATTCAAAGGCTTCAAAGTCCCTAAGTTACCTATTTGCACCAATGACCCTGCCTCCCACCCCCACCCACACCCCCACCCCCACGCCCATCCAGTAAATGGGCTGGACGTTCTCCACCCCTCTTAAATTATCCTCGTTCCGCCTTCCACGTGCCACTCTTCGCGCTAAATTGGGCCATAGGTGCAGACGGACGCTAATTAGCCCAAACCCCTCAAAGCCACGCCCTCCCTGCCCGGTGTCGTGAGCGTTCAAAGGGGCTCCTGCAGGTCCTGAGCTGGGTGGCGCCTCCGTCCCCTCGGCCACGTGGCGTCCCGCCGCGTGACACCGGACAGCGAGACGCCAGCCATTAGCGTGGATTATACACAGCACACGCCGGGAATAAGGGAATTCAATTTTGCACGGCTACGGTCGCCGGGGGAAACATCGTCTCTGCCCGCGAAGCCAAATCAATATACAGTATATATTTCGACGGCGTAGGGTTTCCGCAAATCCCTCTCCGGAGACGAGGCAAGGGGTGGGGGGTCGCAAATCGCGTGCACGGCAGCGGGTGATTGGACGCGTCGCCGCGCACTTAGGCACAGCCTCGGGGCGACGGCACCTCCCTGCCCTGAACGCCTTTCTTACTTCTGGGCAATTTTTGCGCGAGGTCATATCCATACGCGCGCCCTGTGAACTTTTTCCACTTTGGTCTTATTTTCACCACGACAAACAGAACCACTAACCCCCCCCCCTCCCCCAACAGCCTCCAACCAGCTGCCGCGCTTCGAGAACTACTTCTTCCAGTCCTACCTCCTCATCTACGAGAACGCCGCCGTCGGTGAGTTACCGTGATGATGTTTGATGTTTTACCGAGATGATGTTTTCGTATTTTTTTCGTGTGTGTGTGTGTGTGCGTGTGTTTTGCGCTGTGAGTGGGAAGCCCCGGAGCCTGGTTCTTGCTCAGCCCTTGGTCTCGTTGCTTGGGAGTGTGGGGCGGATGTGGCGCAGAGATCCCGGCTTACCCGGAATCGTGCTGCCGGTTCCATTTCTCTGCGTTTATTCTGGTCACGTTGTGCCGCGCCCCGCCCCAGGGAGGTGGCTGCAGTTTGTCGCACCAAGACAGGGTGGAGCCCCTTTCCCCCGCTGTCCGTTGCTCCCCATCCTTATTTACCTTTGCCATTTTTTGTTGGTCGCGGAGATTGACAGGGCAATTTGTGGATGTCTGGCTTTTCGGTGTCCTCTGAGGGTATCAGGAGCCTCGGAATTAAAATCCTATATGTGGGGATTGATTTCTTCCCAGTTTTTTATTTTTTTATTTTCGTCAAATGACCTTTACCCCTTTCTGCCCTGTCCACAGCCCCAATCAGGGTCAGTATTTATTACACAGTGTGTCATTCTGTATGTATATGTTCTAATCTGTTTTTCATATTAGTCAGTGGCACGTCTCTGTCAGTTTTTTGTTTTTTTTCATGCCTGGCGTCATGCACAGAAAAACACCTCAACGGAGGTAGGGCGGTAGGATTTAGCTAGATGTGGCAGGCGATCTACAAATGATATACCTGTTGTAGATATGAAGATGTGGATGTAGAAAGTCGTAATTCCTTGTGGTATCTTTGGATGAAAAGCGGCAGCGCACAATATAACCACTAGTAAAACCTTCATGATAGAATGTCAGTGCATTTCGGGTGTTCAGTAATAGCCTCTGTTCGGGCTTAGGCTTTTCAATGTTGTGTTCAAGGTATAATGGAGCAAATTACCTTTGTCTTCCGATAATTAGACCAGTCCCCCTTTTTCCTTAACATATTTGGTAAACATTTCATTTCTATGCTGTTGCTCGGAAAAAAAACATTTTTTTTTTTTTTACGGACTTCAACACATTCAGTTAATTGCAGTAATATCACATTTTATTCAGAAACACTTTTTGCCATTTCTGCAGTACATCAAAAGCTGGCTGCCACTAGGAAGCTGTGCAACTTCCTGGTTTCTAGTCTCTTACAATCGTCGAAAGACCTCATTTGCGAAACTATTTTTTTTTCTCAAGTCTAACGTATAAAGACTTGTCTTAAAAAATTTGATTCGTTCTATCAGATTTCCCATGTTTATTTTGGAGGCTTCAACGAGGGCGACCACGTTCTGACAAAACCCAAACTGGGACCTTTCAGTGCATCGCACATTCAGCACACACAGAGCACAGGATTCACAGCAAGCGAGCGGGCGTGTTGATGACGACGCCCTCTTTTCTGCTTGCCTCTATGCGGTACATAATATATGTTAGCGCTGAAAAAAAGGACATTATTATGATGATGATAATGATGATGATTATTATTATGAATATTATTAATATTATGATTATTATTTTAATTGTGCTGAAAACCAGGACAATTTGTCAGGGAATGTTTGAATGCTGAAACCCGGAGGGACTGGCGACACACAGTCCCGGACAAGGCTGGACGTCTGGTCACCAGCTCCCTAATGCTGCAGCGGGGTCATGGAGTTTACCGCAATGTATCATGGCTACTGGAGTCTTGGACTTTTTTTTGAGTTGAGGTTCCCAAACTTGAAACTGCTTTGGAACGCCGGCACCCAGAGGACCCCAAGCACCACAATATTATTGATTTCCTAATTAATTATGTAATTTTTTAGATTAGATTTAGATTTAGGATTCATTTGTTTTTTCGGACAGATGCTCCCGATGCATTGTTTCTCAAGGCGATGAGGCTGCCCTGTGGGGATGTGTCTGTGTGATAAGATTGTGTAAAAGAAAAGGTTTTTATGACACTTTGGATTAGTGTATCGCATGGAGAACACAGTGTGAGGATATGAGTAAGACAGAAACGCTTTATAAAGGGATTCATATAACCCCTCCCCCACACACACACACACACACACACACACACACACACACACACACACACACACACACACACACACACACACACACACACACACACACACACACACACACACACACACACACACACACACACACACACCAGGATCCACTGGTGCAGGAGACATCATATATAGGTGAGGTACTCCTCACTTAACAACCTACCTATTTAACAACCGTTCAGACTTAGGACCAACTCTATGACCAATCTGTATTATACACTGCGTACAATACTGTAGCGTCAATATACTATTACACTTCATACACTATGTACACTATATATACTATGTATACCAAATACCATATACCCTATATACACTATATATACCATATACTATATACTAAATATACCATTTATACCATATACACGATATACACTATATATACCATATATACTATATACACTATATATACTATATATACCATATATTCTATATACTCTATATACACTATATATACGATATATACTAATAATACGATATACACTTTATATACTATAAATACTATATACACTGTACAGTCTCGTTCCCACAGTTTGTCAGTATTAACTACACTAGCTTCCACAATCTCCACGCCCCCTTACCCTGAAATGACACTATATATACTATATGTACTATAAACACTATATACACTACATACCAGCCACGCCCCCTTACACGGGTCCTCGCTTATTGACCAATTCACTTAACACCCTGGTCCTAGAAACTGAACTCGGTTGTTAAGGGAGGAGCACCTGTATACAAATATACCAAGCCAATAGAATGTTTTTATTATTTTTATTATTTTCATCTTCCCAATCACTATCACCTTGAACAACCTCCATATCATTAGTATCATAACGGTCTCTTCTACCTTTGCACCCATTTCATCAGAGCCAGAGAGAAATTAAAGGTCAGAGTAAGCATGCAACATCCTCATTATCCAGCCACACCGAAGCAAACCCCACCTTTTTATTTTATTATTATTATTTTTTTTAACTTCTTATCGGCCTTCTCATAGTTATCTAGTTCCACCACGTTTTAATTCCCAATCAAGCAAGCCTTTTTCTGGCCCCGAGCCTCCGCTCAGCCAGTCGAGGCCGCGGCCGGCGCTTATGGGCGCCGCCGCTCATTTCCCTAACCACCCCTCGCTCCTAGTTGCCCTCTGACCATGAATCACGGTGTCCTCCCGGCCCGGCAGCCGGGCTTCGGTCCAGCAACCCCCTCTATTGGTCCGTCAGGCCGTCAGTCATGTGCCCTGCCCAGCCCGTGATGACTTATTCAGCGAGGTGATTACGAGGAGGCGCTTGAGTGATCGGACAGTGACAATTTGTCAAGATTATTGTTTATTAGTTCAGCAGATGTCCTCGTCCGGGAGGCCCTCTAGCAGGCACGGGCGCACACACACACACACACACACACACACACACACACACACACACACACACACACACACACACATGCTGAGCACGATGTGAGTAGAGGTCAGCAGCGGCTTTAGTTGTCCTGAGTTAATTGTTGAGCTCACACACTCACAAACCCAGCACGACCATCTCCAGTGCAGTGCTATGTAATTACACAATGATTGGCTCACTAAATCATTACTTTAAATGGTAACGACCAAAAAATTATTTGTGTATTCATATCATTGATATGTATTTTTTTTGTGTTCCCCTAAAACCATTTTGATCGGTAAAGATTGGGAACGAGGATGAAGCGTTTCAGTCAGTCTTTGACGTTGGTAATCGGCCTGAAGGAGCGGCCGCCTCGCTCCCTGGATGAACCCCACGATCGGGTTTCCGAGATGACTCAGACGGCGGGTGTCCGGTTACCACGGCGACCTGCGGAACCGGCCGCGTCGCCGGGGAGCGCGAGATCCCGGCGACGGGTTGCGCAAGGTGACAGGCGGTAGCTCCGACCCACGGACGGGTGCACGGGGCCCACGTCTGTAAGGGTGGATGGGGCTGGATTTCCAGCATTTTGAAGCGGGCTGCCAGTAAACACACGCACACACACACACACACACGGACACACACACACACACACACACACATGCGCACACACACGCACGCATGCACATAAACAGAGCGACCCATGCACGGACTCCACGTCTCGTTGTCTGGGCAGCAGATCAGTGACTCCACACCCGGACACGTGACGTCTGCAGCCAGAGGCCCCTGTGGCCGACAGGAGAACCGATTTATTCATCAGAGGGACGAGGGAACGCGGCCAAGTACGGCATGGATTTTTGATCTAACGCAACCCCCCCCCCCCCCCCGCCAAACACGGCGTCCGTGATGAGACGCGTAGACGGCGAGCGCACATCCAGGAACCCTCGCACAGCACACGGCGAGGGCCGTTTCCTACTTACCGAGATAATTTATTGTCCGAATTAAAACATTTTACACATGAATTTATACTCACTAAGATTTTGTCTGCAAAGCCGGCGTGGGAGAACGGGACCCAGAGGTGGCTGAAGGTGGGAGTCGGGTTCGGGACAGAAAGGGTTCGGACGTGAGCTCAGAGGAAACACACAGAGGTTGTGGAAGGTGGAGGCGAGGTGAGGTGGAGACATGCTTTGCTGGAAAAGAGCTTTTGAAGAAAGCTCTCCACCCAAAACGGGGGTTTTCCATTGTTTTTGATATGGCATAACCAGTAGTTAGTCTGTTTCAAATGACAGCGTCATCAGTAACTAACCTAGAGATTGCGACACCTGAATAAGTCCATTTTGGGGAACAGCCAGTTCCTCTTTGGATTCAGAGGCTCATGTCAGGAACATATAAGGTTGTATTTCAGTATTTTTTGTGGGAGTCTCTGCCCACGGGGAAGGGTTTAGGGAGGGAGACGGAGTCCTTTTTGCCGTGGTGCGCCAACATGGCGAGAGTTTTTATGCCTTGAACAGAATGGCTCGCTGGAAACACGTATCGATAATAACTAACACTAATAATAATGATAATGCTGAGGATGGTTTTGGGCACAGGAGGAATGGCGTTCCGCTCGGGCTCCTGCTCCTGCGCCGATCCCCTCTGCAAGACAGACAAACATTAGGAAATCTCGCCGGCTGCGGACGACAGCGCGGTCACCCTTCCCGCGGCCGCCAAGCTGCCTAGAGCTTGACCAATCAGCGCCCGCGCTGACCACGCCCCTTGGTCTGCCACAGTTATTTCTTGTCATTGTAAATAGGGTGCAGTAACTGTTAGTTAGCCAGCTGACCTGGGAAGTGTGTGTGTGTGTGTGTGTGTGTGTGTGTGTGTGGGTGTCGGGATGTCGGGATGAATTTGGATATCCATGCAAATGTGCATTTTCAATGATTGTCGAGGTATAGAGAGCCTGTTAAGGTATTTACTGTGGCTTATTATAACATTTTCAAATCCTTATTTTAAACATATTAACAGCCTAAAACAAGGCTGCAGACGGGCTTTAAAGGACAGGTTCACCATTTTTTAACCCCTTTTCGAAAAAGGAGAATCAAGTCCTGTTGGACTGCATTGAACCACAGTGAGGAGCTGCAGCAGAGTGGAACGTGTCAAAGGTAAAACATTAAGTGAGGGTAGGTATGAACACAAGTCTCCTGCAAACGATGAGGCAGTAGTTCTGCTGGGACATTAGAGATGACAAGCACCTTGACTGGGATCAGTGACTTCCGTGTCCTTGTATCCATGGGGGGGTTTGCATGTCTGCAGAGGTGGAGGAATGGGTCAAGCGGCAGGCGTCTTTTTGGACTGATGAAAGCAAACTCCGGTGTCTTTGATGCCTTACTGGCGAGGCCCCGACATCTTAAATTTCGACAGGAGTGGCGTCAAAGACAGGGCCCCGAGGGCCAACACCAGAGCACACAGGGTGTGCGTCCGGGCCAAAAGAGAGACGCAGCGGTTGATGCCTGGTATGACAAGCGGAGATGCGGGGCCTCACCTGGCGAGGAGCGAGCATGTCCTGCTTGAAGCCGACCAAAGGAGGGCTTGCGGCGCGATGCTGGCAGCGCAGGCCAGGCGGGGCCGGGGGGCCAGGAGGGACCGGGGGGGGGCCAGGATCCTTCCAATTTTCTTGGCAGTCGCGAGTTGGCATTCTCTGTAGTGATGGAGAGGGAGAGGTTTTCCACGAGGGAGGTCTTGCAAACGAGCACTTCCACAGATATCCCAGCGTTGACCTCCTTGAGGCGAGCTGAAACGTGGCTCGGGATTTGTGCGCCTTCATGGAAGGGAGGCAGAGCGAAGCGTTAAAGGCGTGGCAGCGATGAGCAAAGCCACTGGAGGAGATGTGTTTTGCAGCCTCTGCTTATAAAGTCCAAATCTCCTGTTCCAGCTGTTTTCACGCACGTTATGGCACGGTGATGGAGAGGAGTGCAAGAGTGTGAGTGTTCCTGATGTGTGTGTGCGTGGGAACCTTAATGCCTCTCAGTATGTGTGTTAGCCTGCACAACGGGGCACGCTTGTTCATGTCAATGTTTGTGTTTCGGTGTATTTTTGTCACCGCCGTGCGTCGGAGTGACTCTCTCATTTGGGGACAGCCAAATGCAAAAAAGCGAAGAAAAAAAAAAAAAAAAAAAAAAAAGCTGATGTTTAAGACGCAGTGGCTGATAAGGGAGTGTGTTGTGCGTTGTGTCGGGAAATGGGACGGGTAATTAAAGAGAGAGCGAACACTCTTTGATTAAACGCTCTCATCTCCTAATCCACTTTGCCCCGATTCCGCAGATTACGCTCTCTACTGAGTAATTAACTTAGCAAACACAACAATTTGTTCAAAATAAGAAACTTCCGCGCTCCTCTGGGATTGTCTGGGCTTGCTTGTGCAGTTTATGCCACTTAGGCATATGGATTCAGCGTTCGATTAAATTCAAAAATTTGGTTAGGATTAACCCTGTTAAAAGCAGGAGAGGGAGAGGGAGAGCCAGCTACTCCCATCGGTGCTGCAGCCGTTAAAAGAGGCTTTAGCAGCGTGGGCGGATGTGGTTCAGGGGGAACAGTACAGTACACCACGGCCAGATTGATGACAACTATGTGGAGGATTTCTGCCTAAATGAATCAATGGCTTTCACAAGTTGTTCTTCTTTTACCCATATAGTATTTTCAGGCTCTATTGTAGGCTCTATTGGGAACAATTTTTTTTCTTAGCCAGACAGACAAGTATGAAATAAAGAAGGCGTCTAAAAGAAGCCGTTTGCCATCTTTGCACCAATAGACATATCAGTATAGATTATACTGCAGAACTACAGTCAGTAATATACTACAGTCAGTTTGACTACTACTGACAATGTACTGTAATGATAATGATACAAGACTACAATACAAACAATACATGCAAAACTCATTTGAATAAAATTGTACAATAAAAATATTAAATAAATAAAATGTAAATAATAATAATCTTCTTCTTCTTTCGGCTGCTCCCATTAGGGAGCAGCCTTAAGAATAATAATAATAATAATAATAATAATAATAATATCAATGAAATTCAATGAATAAAATACAAATTCTATTAAGAAACCATGCAATTGAAAGTGCCACGCAGGAATTGAGTTGGAACAACCTAACAGTCGTCAACTAAATGAATAAATTGTAATAGAGAGAAAAGAAATGGAGAATGAGATACGGCTACGGAGGGATCCCAACTATAAAACGATAACAGGACATGGCCGTGTCACACAAAAGCAGCTCTATAAAAATTTGAGATGAGGAATTCGAACCGGGAACCGTTATGAAGGATGGAAACGGGGGGAGCCGGTGGAGAGGGGCGGACGGGGGCAGCGGGCGGGGCCGGGTTCACTCACTTTATGATAGGGATGGTTGTCTCAGTGATATTGTGTCTGGCGGGTTCGGCTTACGAGCCATAAACAATTTTGGTCCGATATTAAACTTTGCAACATGGCACAGTT
This sequence comes from Zeus faber, assembly GCF_960531495.2. Classification (NCBI taxonomy): domain Eukaryota; kingdom Metazoa; phylum Chordata; class Actinopteri; order Zeiformes; family Zeidae; genus Zeus; species Zeus faber. Next base: position 27,238,711 of record NC_137202.1, read on the forward strand.
GAGCGCAAACGCGGTTAATAGCAGCCGCTGCCTTTTGCTCTTCCATGTGTTTCAATACTGTATCAAATTCCCAGCGTTTATCCAAATAACATTTTGGCCCGTAAGGCCTTTCATATTCATCTTCCTCTTCCTCTTTCTTCAAAGTTCTTCTTTTTTCG
>NC_137202.1:27241368-27243868 GCF_960531495.2 Zeus faber
ACACTGAACCCCCGACTGCTGCGTCGTCGGTGTATGAATGTGTGTGTGGATGGTGAATGCGAGGCACGTACTGTAAAGCGCTCTGCGTGGTGGCAGGGTTGGAGAAGAGCTGTATGAGGCGCAGTACATTTACTACTGCTTTCCTGCCGGCCTACTGTGCATTCCGTTGTGCTTCCATGACTTTTGTATGGATAATTGCTTTTTTTTTGTCTGTTTTGCTATCCCTTATTGTCATAAAATACATGTTACTATGTTTGACCTTAAACCAGTCCATGTCTGTTGTTAACACTTGCTGTTACCACTAAAGTTAGTTGCACAAACTACATTTCCTAAACAAGGTGGTTTCAAGCAGAACATACACACTGGGGGGTCGGGGAAAAATCCACAGCATAGAATGGCAATATTTTTCCCGCATGATATTTAGTCAAAAAAAATAATATATTTTTTATTTACATTTAGTAGTGTGAGATAAAGGCCACGTCCTCAGTCATGTGGATACATTTAGAAACACTCTTTTCATGTAAAACGTTTTCAACAAGTTGGCGCCCACACCCAAAACACCAACAACGCGGCCTCCATTTTTTTAATATGCATGCGCAGGAACCTCGCAGCAGCAGCGGCGGTAGCGGAACAAGTTCACTTTGTTTACAAGCATAAAGAAGCAGTGTTATCGTAAGGCGGTTAAGATTTTAAGTATTGAAGATTCTCAACACGTCCAAATCACGAGACAAACGCAGAAAATCAGACAACAAACGTAACACTCGATTAACCCCCCGGAGCTCAACTCCAGCATGACAGCAGAAGAAACAGTCATTCACACACAATACCGTACGGGCACGACTCCTCAAGCTGGAGACACATCATGGAGACGGAGCAAACTCATTTAATTCCTTGTAACCGTGTAATTAAAGGTGCCGTGCCATTGTTCCCACAGCCCAAAGTCTGAAAAATGTCCCATTGGACGACACCCAAACCCAGACCGTCTCTAACCTCATAACTAAACTCAACCGTCTCTAACCTCATACCTCAACTCAACCGTCTCTAACCTCATACTTAAACTCAGCCTTCTCCAACCCGACATTTTTCGGACGATTGGGGTTTTGAAATAATGGCGCTGCTGGAACAAAGTCCCCTAATTAAACTGAACAGTACTGAGCAGGTGTCAACAAACAGGGCGTCGCCCATCACTCGTAGGTTCCCGACACATGCACACGTCATGACATCGGCGTTTTCAAGAAGCTCCGTGTGGATACAGGACCAAAACGGTGTGTTTTCAACTCTTTTCCTGCAGTCAAGTGAATAGAAAGAAATTAATAATATATCGCAGCATCCTATGGTAATACTTGGTGTATTGCAAAACATAAAGAATTGCGATATCATCCCATCGGGACCCAAGTATGGCGATAGTATCATATTGTGAGTTTGTGTTTCCTTTCCTGACATGCTAGTTGCAGGACATCATGACGCTGTCTGTTGGCAGGAGCTGTCTGTGCACGTCGACTGCGCATGTTTTGCAGAATCCCCTTTCAAAACATGTATTTGCTCGCCTCCTGCCTGTCGGGACCAACTCCACCGGAGCAGAGCACCAAATTGAGAAGCGAAAGAGAGATGAGCAGTGATAAAATGTATCGGTAATGAGGGAATTGTCACGAGAAGCACCAGTTCCTCGGAGAGCCCGGTGACAGTTTTTTTTTTTGGAGTGTTGCCTGGCTGCTCCGCGCGGGACACTCAGCAGATATTTGTCACTGTCAGCAGGGCGGCACAGCGGCCACGCGAGCGACCGCGCTCAGCCGCTCATTTAGCCAAATTGGAAGGCGGCGCCCGCCTCCCCGCCTCCCCGCCTCGCCCCTGCCAAAAAAAAAGGCCGCGCGTCTGTCAGTATGGGTCGGGCTGAGGGTGGAGGACGTCGTGGTGGGTGTGCCTCCATCGGTGTGCCCCGCGCGTGGTGGAGATCCTCGCCCCCGGCAGCGGTGATTTCCTCCCCCGGGGTGGAAGCACCTGGTCTCAGCAGGGGATCGGTCTGAGCCCCCGTGGAAGACGCTCTTAATGACAGGGAGGTTCCCTCCGCCTGAGACGGGACCTCTTCCTCCCTCTTCCTCAAAAACAGCATCGCCTTTGATCTCCACCCAGGCTGCTCGCCTGGTTTGCTGCCGCCGTGGCGCCGCGGCACTAACTCTAAACCAGTAATGCCAACAGACTGCCGTCCATGAGGCACCGCTGTTTAAGTTTTAGTCAATCATCCCTTATCTCGACCCGCCCTCCACCCCCACAACCCCCATAACCACCCCCACCCCCAGGAATGTTTCTGCCTCCTCCCTTCTCCTCCACCGCCGCACCCCCCTCCTCCAGGAAATAATGGCTTCCACGGTTCAGTGGTGTCTGAAAACACACCATCCATCAGGACGCTGCTCTGCGGTGTATCGCCTGCACTTACCGGGCACGTGATGTGTGAGCGTACGGTCGGCGCAGAATCGCAACACGGCTGCAGACTCTTCAATTT
>NC_137202.1:27246368-27248868 GCF_960531495.2 Zeus faber
GTTCTGCTGAAGTGCCATTCGACAGTAATAGAACCCATGACGCATCCACCGTGCACTGTGCTAGAGAAGAATAGAATGTAAAACGATAGTCCAACTACATAATTATCTGAACATTGACTGACTGAGCTGTATATACTTTTCCATACATTTTTTCACATAGCCTGCATTAAATGTCAAAATAACACTTCCACAGTCATTGATTAATTATGCATATTAGTTTTCTGCACTATATATATATATATATATATATATATATATTGGGGCTGTGAATCAATAACAAAAAAACAACAAATTGATGGCACAATTTACTGTGATAAATCCTGATTAATCTTTTTTTCCCCCCCTTTAGACTGAGGCTTGGAATCATCGATTAAACATAGAATAACCGAATGAATGACCAAATCACCAACTCAATGTAGAATCAGTGAAAAAATTTAAAATCAAATAATATTTCATGCCATCTTCCAAACTGAATAACCCAGACTGCCCCTGTGAACTAGAGAACATTCATTTCCTCTTTTTTTCTTTCATTTAGGATAGCGGGATAGTCACTACTACCATCGTGCAACTTCGCTTCTCATTAAGAAGGACAACAGAAAAAAAAAAAAAAAAAAAAAAAAAAAAAAAAAAAAAATATATATATATATATATATATATATATATATATATATATATATATATATATGTATATATGAGTGATGAGACAGCTTTATTTTCCTTCTAAAGAGGTACTTTGTTTGAAAAATAAATCTACGCGTTCAGCCTGTTAACCTTTGTTAGTGCATCATGAATATGTAATTTATTGCCACTGTTTGCTTATGCTTTGGTTGAATTTTCTGTTTCAAGTCAGAAAAATCCAACATAGTGTATTTATAACTTTACCGCGGTGGTAACATGTTGAGTGCTTTGCTGTGAGATGAATGACTTCTGTGGTAATTGAATTCCGCCGACTTTCCGTCTACAGAGGCGCGTTATGCAACTCAACGCAGCTGAGCGCAGCACCATGCTGCTCGGGCGGGCACCGCGGCCGCTCAGGCCCAGTGGCGGAAGGAAGCGTGAGACGCGGCGCTGCGGCGGCACAGCCAGCGCGGATCAGTCGCAGCCGGCCTGGCGGCGCCCGCGGCGGGTCGGCCGTCACGGGGAGTAGTGCGCGAAAAGACCGAATATGATGTGCGCTAATGTTACCGTCCACTGAAGTCACAGCTCTGAAGAACCCAGCCTGAGTGCACCGAGGTAACAGAGCCGACGCCAACGCGGCGGCGCCGCAACGCGCCGTTCCAACAACCGCTTACGTTACCGCGCTGACGCGGTAACGTCTCTAACTCCAGCCCTGCCGGCTGGAGTTAGAGAGTTTCCGAGTTTTTGATAGAACACGGCGTCACTTACTGGGGTGCAAACTTGGGGTGCACTACTTGGCGTGTCTCCGTTCGGCCTGAGTGGGAGACGGCAGGAAGGAGCGCCGCCGGCTTGAGAGCGGCACCGGGGGGGGGGTCACGTTAACGGGACGACTATCAAGCCATCTGCGGGGCTGCGGCGCCATCCTTACAGGAGCCGGGACGGAGACCTTGCCCTGGGACGTCGGCGGCCAGCGGCGTGATATCTGCCGCGGCCGGTCGCCAGGAGGCCCCCGGTGCGCATTCTGCGAAGAAAGGTTATCTGCTCCTCCTCCTCCCCTGGAAAGCTGTTTGTTCTCATAAAGGCCAGCGTGCCGTGCCAGAGCCGATTAATTGACGAGCGCAGTTCCCGTCTCCCGCTTGTCCCTCTCACTTCCAGAGTGCCGGCGCAGCTCCACTCGCCTTTTGTTTGCTTCCACAATCCTCGCTCGCCCACAAGCGAGTGTGCCTCTCTCTCTCCCTCTCTCTCTATCGCCGTCCTCCTCAGTCCTCGTATTCCACAATAAATTACCAGATATGTGGAAGCGTTGATTGTCCGGCAATTTGGCGGCGCCACATAGAGCCGGAGAGTCGTGTTGTCAATTTGCTTTTTGAAATGACTTCACTTCAGTGTCTCTGTGTTGGCATCACATTTCCTTGGTGTATAGATGTTGATTGATATGTTCTGCGTGTGTGCGTGTGTGTGTGTGCGTGCGTGCGTATGTGCATGTGCGCGTGCATCTCCACGCCGTTTCCGCGCGGCGCAGCGAGCCTTGGAGAGTGAGGTCTAATTGACGCCTCTTCTTTTCCAGCAGAAGAGAAGTAATTTGACATTTAACAGCCTCCACAGAAGCGTGACTCCCCCCCCCCCCAGCACCAAGCGGAGCTGTCTGCCATCCTCACCGTCTCACCCTCTCCGTCTTCCATTGTTTCTTTACCCCCCAGACCCCAAAACAAACCCCCCGCCTGTTTGTTTTGGCGTAGCCGCAGTTTGTCTCCACGGAAGGGCCGCGCCGGCTGTCAGATCCTGGGCTTTTCTTCGCTGTCCTCCTGAAATACCGCCGGCCTCCTCGCGCCGTGAATCCCGCTCGCCGTTTATCTGCGCTGACACGCCATCGGGCCGGCGC
>NC_137202.1:27256368-27296368 GCF_960531495.2 Zeus faber
AAGCTCATCTGTCCATTGTAGGAGCTTTCAGCGGTGGGCAGGGGTCAGCATGGACACTCTGACCGCTCTGCAGCTACCCCTCCCCATGCTCATCAACGAGCCATGGGCGTCCATGACCCTGTCGCCGGTTCACCGGTCGTCCTTCCTTAGAGCACTTTTGGTAGGTACTAACCACTGCATAGCGGGAATAGCCCACAAGACCTGCGGTTGTGGAGATGCTCTGACCCAGTCGTCCAGCATCACAATGTGCTCCTTGTCAAAGTGGCTCAGATCCTTACGCTGCTTCAACACATCAACTTCAACAACTGACTGTTCACTTGCTGCCTCATACATCCCACCCCTTGACAGGTGCCATTGGAACCAGATGATCAATGTTATTCACTTCACCTGTCACTGGTTTTAATGTCGTGGCTGATCGGTGTATATACTTACTAGCTCTTTGCAATTCAGTACCCAACTAAGGTAGGTCAAAGAGATGGTTAGATTGACCGCTAAGTATTGTATGGAAAACACAAGTGCGTAAGTGGAGTTTCATGGTATTGCGACACCGGATGCATTGGAATGATTTAGCTCACTGGCTTTGCCTTATAACCGTGAAATGGAGTGTGTGTGTGTGCATTGAAAGATGCAGTGTGTATAATTTACATAATGGATTTGGCAGGAATGGAATATAATATACATAAGAATATTTTAAGTGTCTAATCCCATGAAAATAAGAATCGTGTTTTTGTTACCTTAAGGTGAGCCGTTTTTATCTACATAGGGAGCGGGTACGTCTCACATAGGCCGCCATGTTGCACGGCCATGTTTCTTCTACAGTAGCCCAGAATGGACAAACCAAACACTGGCTCTTGAGGGGGACTTTCACATTTTTTGCATTTTTTGTGAGTTTCGCAACCACGGGGAGGGGTATCCAGTTGGTTGCGATGGACCACGAGATGCCACTAAATTCTACACACTGCACCTTTAAGCCAAGAGCAAAACATAATGAGCCACGACCGGAAAAAAAACGTCAAAATGTTTTCCGCAGCTTTCACGCAGAGCCTGTGCGAGACAAACAAGTGGACCTGCGTGGGAAAAACACGGCGTCGACTCGACTCGCTCCCCGGTTTGAATGCAGATCACACGGGCGCGTGAAAGTCGCATCAAAGCGAGGGAAGCGGGAGCGGCCTCATCACTGCAACGCGCGGAGCGCCGCCGCCGCGCGTTTCCACAGGAGCTCCCGCTGGCGCCTCAGGCGGGAGAGCGGAAGGCAACGCAACTTACAAGCTCTCATAATCAAAACATCTTTCATGTGAAGGATCCGCACCGCGGCAGCGCTGCCGCTCATCCACCGCTCAGACGCTTCATTCACGCACGCAAACGCCGTGGAGGAGCTCTGCTCGCCGCCAAGGAGAAGCTCTGGCCTGCCTCTGGGGACGGCGCTTTTGTTGCGTGCATCTCTGAGGGCGAGTGATTTGTCGTCCGGTATGAGTTTGGAGGTGCCGACACGTCTGAAGGCAGAGGGCTCTCTTGGTGGGCGCAGCTTTCCGCAACTATAACCGTATCATGAATAACCCTCCCGAATTCCCCCCAAGGATTAATAAAGTGACACAGCTTTCATTACATAAATGTGGGGAAATAACTCACACACACACACACACACACACACACACACACACACACACACACACACACACACACACACACACTCTAAATATTAGTTATACCTAAATTTGAAATCAAAGTAATAATAGTAAGTGGGATTAAAAAAATTGCAAATAGGTCAAATATATTAACTAAATAAAAGTTCATAAGTTAACAGTTCGTCAACATCGGCTCATCATCCGTTTTGTAGGCTCCAATAACTTTTTGATATTGGTGATTTTATTTCATCTTTTCTAATCCAGTCATTTCAGTAAAACGTTTTGAATCATGTAACGGTGTCAGGTGGTTGTACCTCTTGAGGTGTACACTGGATTGCGGTTTATTGAATGCCATGCCAATATAGGTCATATAAAGAACCCAAACCTCCCAGCTTCCTAATTTATCCTCGTTGCAAAGTGAAGATGAATACCCCCGCCGGGCGGGGGCGCCACACGCACGCTCACACTTATTTGCACGCGTACACGAAAACACATGCGATCCTCACGAACTTATAGACACACACGCGCACAAATCACACAAACAGAAATTGCCCGTTCTCCCTCTACTGTACCTACGGAGCCTAACACAGCCTCTGACCGCCGTAAAAAGTGAGAGCTGTAATTCACAGCATTCCTCAAATTGTGGTCCTGACACTGCCTGTCGCACCGAATCAGAGTTTAGATCAAGGAGGGGTCTGCAGATGTCACCCACATTAAGAACAGAGCCTCTATGCGCCACACACACACACACACACACACACACACACACACACACACACACACACACACACACACACACATGCACACACGCACACACGCACGCACACACACGCACGCACACGCACACACTCCCATTGGAGCATGTACGCCTCCTATCGATCCAGCAGTGATTGATGTCCCACACGGTGTGATTCAGCGCCTCCCGCCTTGCTCACCTCCCTAAAACCAGGGCGGGCTTAATAAAACACTGCAGCTGTGGCGGACGACTGCAGCCAGTCTGCTGCCTTGTGGGGCCCCTCCTCCACCCCTCCCGTTGACCCGGCCTCCTGCGCCCGGCGGTGGCTGCTTTTTTTTGTGGGGGTCATTATCGTCATCAACCGCTTCACGAAACCGTCGCAATTACGTTCAAAACCGTACCGCTTTTTTTTTTATTACCCTCAACCTTCCTGCAAGATGGTCAAATAATTATGCTTCTGATCTGTGGTGGCCCCTTGGCCCTCTGAAGAGGCCTTTTGAAGCCTCGAGTTTGGGTTCGGGCAACGGGGGGCGGAGGTGGTCGGAGGCGGTCGGAGGAAGGAGGAAACCCTTCAGCCCGGGGTCCGACCCAAAAACCGCGAGTCGAAGTTGAAGTAGCGAGGCTCCTGAGAGCCACATTTATCAACCCTGTATTTCGAGTGAGAAGTCTCTCACCTGCAGTTTGAGGGACACCGGCCTTGGCTTCAGCACTTTGCCAGAACCTTTGCTGCTGGTTGCTGCTCGGTTCGATACTCTGACAAAATGTACTTATTCTAAGTCGCTTTGGACAAAAGCGTCTGCTAAATGACGTCATGTAAATTAAATGTACTACTTGTTACTACATAGTACAACAAATAAAATACACTTTCGTGTCGCTGGGAAAATGGCAGGAACATCGAACATCTCGGTCGTTTTTCTAACTACCCGAAGCAGTTATTAACACTACAAATGATACATCACACTGCTTTCTCAGAAAACAATGTGGGTGCTACAGACATGCCGCCCTTGGTAACGATGAATACGGATGAGAATCAGAGAGGTGGAAGACAAGGAAATTAGTAATATTCAATTTCAACACGCATCTTCAGGTGTCGTCTCGGATGGCAAAGTGACGCGAACTGCCATGTGATGAGATCCCTGATTGGCCTGAAGTGCACACGGATACCTGGTGTTACAGGTGGAATTACAGGCAGCCTGGGGTACCCTGTTACACACCGCCGTAACACCGTGCACGAATTTGGGGCGGGCCCAAAAACTGTACTTTCCTTAAAGAGGACCTGTTACTTCTTTTTACACAAGTTCATACAGCTCTCTGCCGTCCACCAAAACATGCCTTTGGAGTTTGTTGCTGAAAACACTTCTCAGATTGTGCATTCTAACCTTTATAACATGCCTCCCAAACCCTCTTGTTCCAGAACGGGCTGTTTATTGTTTGTGTGACGAGCCACCCTCCCGAGGCCCCGAGGCCTGTGAGACACAGGGGTTTGAGCATTGCTTCCGGTCGCATTGTAATGACTCCGCCACGTTCACTGATTTCACCTCGTCGTTCCACCAAAACCAGTTAATAAGCAACTCGGTCGCTGAATCTTCACTCGAATCAGATCTACAAGGCCTCATTTAAAAGTTTGTCTTGAGAAATTAATGAATACATCTGCAATAAAACCCACAGGGTTATTACTGGTTTGGTTTGGAGAAAGGCGCAGCCCATGGGATGGAGCAGATGAGCATATGAAGCCATCGGTGACGAGCTGACGTCAGATCGTGCAGAGAGCAGATAAAGACCTTTGAAAACCGAGCGTTGACAGCGGTGGAATCCTGAACGTTCTGTTCACAGCCATTACTCTGTCATTAGCTGACCTCATTATGTGACACACAATAGGAACATCACCCACTAACATTATAGGAACGACAGAAAATAAGGAAAAACAAAATAGGTCGATGTTGGGGGGCGCCCAACATCGACCTATTTTGTATTCTAAAAAAATAATAATCTCTTTTTCTTTATACAATTGTTTTCCTTCTCTTCTTGGCTTGGCGCCCCCCGCGGACGACGGGCGCCCCGTTGAAAGCGGGCACGCGGCCTGTGCGCCGGGCCGGCCCCGCATGGCCGTACGCGTCACATTGACGAGCCCGATGCCGTCTGTAATGAGGACCAGAGGGGCCCGTTCTCTCCCACACTCCCTGGTAACACAGGCTCCTCATGTGTGGCGGTGCCGACGCTGATGACGTGGATTCACACACTTCCTCTCAAAAGCTTTCTTGGCAAAGTTCATTTATTTGTTTATTTTTTACGCCGCTATGACTCCACCCCCACCCCCACCCCCACCCCTCCTCTGTTGTTCTCAGCTCTCAGCTGGCTCAATCTCCTTTCTTCCACTTGGTAAAATAAAGCCGCCCATATATTCCCCCGCGCTTATTTATCTCAGTGCGGGCCCTCCAGACTTATTCTTTGTCTTTTGGTATTTACCCACAGCCGTCCCCGCTCCGCACCCCGGAGGCGGTTTCTAGGTCAGTGTCGAGCCCCCACCCGGGCGCTCCTCGCTTTGGCCCCGTTGTTTCTGCTCCGGTCGCTCCGGCCTGACCTGACCTCAGGACCGGAGCGCGGGAGGAAAGCGAGAGGGCGAGGGAGAAGGAGAGAGAGAGAGAGAGACAGAGAGAGACAGAGAGAGACGGAGGCCCCGGTCCATCACTCGTGTCAGATGAGCACGGCGGAGGAGGGGGAGGGCCGCCGCTAATGTGCACTGTATCATTCATAGCAGTAATACTGGCATCACTTGCTGCTAAATGGCGCCATTTGTCAGGGGGAGAGGCTGCGTGCCACAATGCTCCAGATAAGCACCGCCAGGCTGCCCTCGCCGCACTACAGTATGCCACCAATACACCCACTGCGAGGGCTTTGCATGAGGTGTCATTATCCCTCCTTGCTCTGTGGGGACTGAAGAGCAGGGAATCGAACCTGTACCGTTTTATTATTCCGCTAGTGTCAATGAAGGGCTGTGGATGCGGCCCGGCGTGGGAGAAGCTTTGCAAAAATCCGTAGCAGCATATTGTTTTTCACACCGTAACACGCACACACCTGGTTGTGAGCATGCGTGTGATTAAAAAGGTGACGTTTCTGTACTTACACACTTCACGAGTCCCTGTCCCGCCGAGCTAATGGCGCCGGGGTTCGGTATCAAATGGTCATTTGTTATTCTCCACTCGAGCACGCATCCAGCAGCCTGGAGAAGACCGCTCTTCCGTAGTTGACAGCGTTAGAAGAAAACTAGAGAGAGGGGGAAAAAATAAGTTATTATTGATGACTCTGTAGTAAAAATACTTAATTCGCGACGTCTCCAACCAAATTATAACTCATACTGAAAGCAGCTGAATTTGCATAAATCTCATTAGGCGCCTTGAGAGGGGGTTCATAAATCGTTATATTAATTAGTCATTTTTGCCACCCTTTTATGGGAAAATGGGGTGTATTAATAAAATGAGAGGGGGTGTGTGATTGTGGAGCCTAATTGGTCGTTGTGTAAAGCATTTTTGGCCGGCAGTGACAGGTGTAATTTAGTTTGGCTTCACCTCTATTGTCTGGCAGGGTAAAGCCACTTTCACACCGCGGTGGCAAAAATCATTTGCGTTTTGCAAGGTTGGGGGCGTAAGGCTCCGTGGGAAGGTGTGTGACGGATGGGGCTCGTGTCCAAAAACAAGTCGGACAAACACACACTTGGCAGACGTGGCAACATCTGAGATAACTGTAAAATCTCACCAAATCATATGCCCCTCCAGACATTCTCAACCTGGGGGTTGCGACCCCATGTGGGGTCACATCATAATGTATAAGGGGTCGTAGGACATTTGTGAGACGGATATATTGCTAGTACATGGATAATTTTTTTATAAAAAAATGTACTTAAATAGAAAGTCTCTTTGTACCAGGAGGATTAAATTAAATTTGTCGTCTGCATTTGACCCCGGAGCAGTGGGCAGCCGTAGTGCAGCGCCCGTGGACCAACTCCAGCTCTTTTGCCAGTGCCTTGCTCAGGGGCACCGACAGGATATTTAACCGCTGACATCCACGACTTTTGGTGGTGGGAGGAAAGCGGAGCAGCTGGAGAAAAAACATGCAAAAGCACCTGGGACTGCCGGGAATCAAAGCCAGGACCTCCTTGCTGTGAGGCAGCGCCGCTAATTACTGAGCCACCGTGCGGCAGCTTTGAACCACGTCATCATTTCTATATAACAACATCAACATGGAGCTGCCTCCACGTTCTATGATATGATAAAGTAGCCTATGCAATACCCAGCATACCCAGATAAAAATAAAAGGTAAAAGGGAAGAAAGTGTGACACAATCTCTAGTTTCTGTTTTCACAAGAGGTTTGGAACCAAAAATGGCTCACGGGCCGAAAAATGGTTAAGAGTCCAAGTGCTACCGGCCAGGGATATGTTGTCTGTCAACGTGGAAACAGCTTGAGATCAAAATGGTGCTTTCGTAAGTTTAAGAGATATACAGCAGATATATCAGAACAACGTCATGTCATGTCGTGTTGTCTTCGGTGCGTCTTGCACGTCAGCTGCGTCTCGTCTCCTTACGGCGCTTTTACCACCTCTCCTGGCTCTTTGGTTAAACTCAGGCCAGTAAATGAGCCACGTGCCCCCGGGTCAGCGGGTCCCGCGGCCGTCTTTGAAGTCGCTCCTTGCCGCAGCCCCACCCGCCCTGACACATCTGTCCAGCATGGTGGATTAGCCGTCCTGGCTGTGCTCCACCCCTGGGTTTGATTAGCCAGCCTGTCTGGGCTCCATGTCTGTGATGAATGAAGCCTGTGAACCGCTACAGCTCCAATTAAAATCACTCCGCTCCCTCTGACCCCTCACGTTCCTTTGTGTGTGTGTGTGTGCGTGCGTGTGTGCGTGAGTGTGTGTGTGTGTGTCTGTGTGTGCGTGTGTGTACGTGGGTATGTCTGTGTGTGCGTGTGTGTTGTTGGTATGTACACATTGTTGACAACTTGCACAATCCTTTTGTTCTATTTACATTACTGTTGCATCATTGAACAAGTTTAAAGCACTAGTCATGGGTCTGCATAGTTGAAAGTACGTGGCGCTCATAAAATATGGAATCCCAACCACCTCGATGTGGGTCGTATCGGACAGCGCCGCACTTATTCTCATTTAATGTGACGCCCGCTTTCTGCCGCTGTTCCCCGGGTTTTTGGTCTTGTTTTTGTTTTGTTTTCCGACATTGACAAGAATCCTCCCCGCATTGTCGACGATTGTCTTGATTTGCGGCGAAGAGTCGGGGCGATAAAATTGGGCTTGGGAAAGAGGGGGAGGAGAGCAGGTTAGGACGCGGCGTTCTGAGCGGAGCCCAGCTGGAAGCGAAGCGAGGTTTGAGTTGTAACTTTAATAACAATATGGGCGCCTTCCGTTTCACGCCGGTCCTTACGTGATTTAGAGAGCGGTTCCCAGAAACGACCATCCAGGCGGAGAACGTACCTGGCCTCGGTTCAACTTTACCGGTAATTGCTCGCATGTCAACTTGCACACCGGCCTTTTGGCAGAAACTAGCTGACTGTTTGGATGCCGGGGCGATCATACAACTTTTTTCTCTGTACGGTTACCTCAAGGTGTGAAACACAACCATAGCATGTGAGGCGGCGCGGCTACGGAGCCGCCGACTTTGGCTCGACTCTGCCCACGGCCGACGTGGCGGGACCCCGACGTGACCTCTGGATGTCCGACTGTTTCCGTGGCAGGTTCGTCTGTGGCGCACCTGAGGGCAGAGGACCCTGAAGGAGAGCCTCTCATCTACGGGGTGGTGGGGGAGGAGGCCACCAAGTACTTTGCTGTGAACAAAGAGACCGGAGTGGTCTGGCTGCGGCAGCCCCTTGACCGCGAGGTAAGAGCCGCGCAAGAGCACGCACACGCACGCACACGCACGCACACACACACACACACACACACGTGCGCGCACAACGATCACCAAAGTAAAAGCGTCACACACTGTGAGAATGAAAGGGAGAAAGAAGAGAGGGATGCCTGAGTTCTGTCCGGCGGTTTCTCTTTTGTGCGGCCTGGGGTCTTCCTGTACTGCATGTCCATGTCCAAGCTGGTGCTGACGGCTGTCTCTGTCTCTGTCTCTGTCTCTGTCTCTGTCTCTGTCTCTGTCTCTGTCTCTGTCTCCGCCTCCACCAGACCAAGTCGGAGATGCAGGTGGAGTTCTCCGTGAGCGACAGCCAAGGGGTAAGAGGCAGATTTGCACCGTGATCACAGCTTTGATTTGTTTCATCGCAGCCCTGACAAGCCTGAGCACCTCCCTGGCTGCCGGACCACGAGGCACACAGATGGGCACCCTCCACCCCCCCCCCCCCCCCCGATTTAATTTTTCTCCCTCTCTCAAATGCCATTTTTCACTCTTGCGCTCACACCGTGTTGCCGATGAAACATATTGACTGTACCACCTACGCCGCCGCAAAACGACAGTATATCTTTACTGTTTGATTATATATGAATCATTAGTTTCAGTGGCTGGATGAGGCCTGACGTCAGATGTCCTCTGCCGCCAGGTGGTCAAGGACACGGTGAACATCCAGATCGGAGACGTCAACGATAACGCCCCGAGTTTCCACGGGCAGCCCTACACCATCCACATACCGGAGGTACGGTCAGCACGGTTTACTTCACTGCCCCCTGGCACCGATTGAACAACGTCCGAATGCTGTGTTTTGTTTGTTTTCACACCGCAGAAAAAAAAAACACAGACACAATACTGCAAAACGCTCCTAACTATGAAATCCTCTTTGAGGCTCGGGCACATGCATCTGGTTAAATTAAGAAAATGGATTATTGCAAAAATTGGAAAGTTGCCATCGTCAGAACTCCATTGGAATGTGTTTTAACGATTCACCCGGCGTGTTATTTCCGCATCCATATGGTCCTACCCACAAATTAAGTTGTGGGGTTTTTTTATTTTTATTAATTTTTTCTTTAGGAGAGGGAGAGAAAGAGCATGATTGGCTTTCATGACGGAAAGGAAAAAAGGAAAACCTCCCCGCAGTGCAGAGCTCAATCTCCCTGCTCCCTCCTCAGCTCCTCTCTGTCCTCCTCTAAAGCTGCTACCTCTCTCCTCAGCTCTCATTTCCTTCTTCCTTCTCTTTGCCCTTCTTCCCTCATCTAATCCTTGATATGAAGTAATTGCCGGAGTGGAGTGGAGGACTTCAAACAGGGTCTGAAATCTATCACACACACACGCGCGCACACACAAACACACACGCACGCACAAACACACACACACACGCGCACACACACACGCACACACTCACGCGTGCATGCATGTCTTGTTGTGTTTATATTGAGCACATACCCTCTCCGAGTCTTCACCAAATCTTCAAAGCCACTGCCTTTTTCTCTATCCAATCCATGAAGTCAAGCAAATAAAAGGGAGAATGAAGGACTGTTTAGAGGAGGCTGTTTAGTCCGCTCTGCAGAAAGCTTCTCTCAGGCCAACGCAGCCGGAGCCAGGTGGCGTGGAAATCAACTCCACCGGCAGCGGGGCCCGGCGTAGCCTGCGGAAGGCTATTAAACTGACCTGTTTGACCCTGCGCGGATGACATATCGCTCATCCTCCAGCATTGCTCAGTGAATTACTACTTATGTCCTTTCTACACAATTTTAGCCCATCTGGGCCAATGACACATGGTTGTAAATAAGCGGTTGTAATGGCCTTCTACTCAAATTACTTAAATTGTCTGAAGGGGTCAGTACAGTTTAAATAAAGACCCAGTAGATCTACTGTAGGTACAGAGACTGCGATTTCCATTTCAAAATTCAGCAAGTAGTCCCACCCAAGTGGCATTACCACCGACTGTTTGAGCCACTGGGGTTGGGCTCATGGCCAACTCCAGTTTGGCACCTTGCCGCGAGATGCTGTCTTCCGGAAACCTCTAATTGAATGGAAATCGATGGAAAAAAAAGAACCTTCTTGCTATAAATACGCTATCAATAGCTGAGTCTCGGGGTGTGAATTTGAATATGATTGTTCCGTAAAAATTGTCAAGTCTCTCGTTCCCTCCATGGACTGCGTGGGGATTTCACTCTCCCCATTTCTGCACATCAACACTCTGTCTGCCCAAATTGGCGACTCCGGCTTCTGTTTGCTGCCAAGATGGTGGGGAGTGAAAAATCCAAATTCGAGGCTAAGCCGCTACCTGCATTTTTCCCTTCAAACAGTCTTTGGTCCCAACACGTGCATTCAGAGCTGCTGCTGTAATTGACGCTGTTCTTCAGCGTTCTCTGCAGACTTTCCGGGGGCTTCCTCGCCACTGCGCGCTCTTCTCCCCCGCCCGTTTTTTCTTTTCTCTCTCTCTCTCTCTCTCTTATCTTCGCTCCCCACAACTTTTCCATCCCTGCATTTTTATGGCCTCATTACTTCCGGGACCTCAGGTGACCTCAGGCCGCAGGCAGAGCAAACACCCTGTGACATCGCTCCATCAAGCTGTCACTCACTGGAGCGGCCGCAGTAAGTGGCCAGTCAGGGCTTTTGATGCCATCAGCAGTACGAGGCCCCCCGCCGCTCGACAACAACAACAAAAACAAAAAAAGTGCAAGACATTGTCAGGAAGTGGGAGAGAGAAGGGGTGATTGATGTGATTTATGTAAAGGGGATCACAGAACGGTGAAAGTGAAAAGAGGTTGTTGAGTACCAAGCAAAGGTCTCCGGTGACGACTTTTAATGCCGGCACACCGACACAGAACCGGGAGTTGGAAAGTTCTCGAGACATTATCGTACCCTAGGCCAGGGCCACATGACGTGCTTTTTTTCAACGGCAATGGAACGATGTATCAGCGCACATTTAACCACTGAAATTTGCAGATTTTCTGTCTCTTCGCACAAAATAACAACTACTGCGTTTGGGGAGCACAGATCTAAGTACGGGGAACGGACCAACGTGGTTTTAAGGTTCCAATTTGCGGTTCCAGAGTCAAAATGTATTTATTTATTTATTGAGTGCATGTAGCAGACGCTTTTGTCCAAAGCGACTTACAAGAAGTACATTTGACTCAAGAAAGAGAAACCACAACATATCATAGTCGATATAGTAGGAAACATTTAAAAAAAAATGTTTGAGGCTCTCATTTGAGCATAGTGGCTGCTACATAGCAAGGACAAGTGCATAGTAAGTACTACAATTTAAGTGCGAGTGAACAGACCATTGTTTATTATTATTATTTTTTTGTTTTGTTTTGTTTTGTGAGTGTGTCTGTGTAAGTGTGGAGGTGTGTGAGGGATGGAAGGGGTCAGGGTCAGGCTATGCGGAGTCAAGGCGAAGTTTGAACAGGTGGGTCTTGAGTCTCTTGCGGAAAGTAGTGAGTGACTCTGCTGTTCTGACGTCGGCCAGGAGCTCGTTCCACCACTGAGGCGCCAGAACAGAGAAGAGTCGTGACTTTGCTGAGCGAGCATCGTTTGCTCCTAGCGATGGCGGTACCAGCCGGCCAGTTGAGGTAGTGGAGCGGAGTGATCGCGCTGGGGCGTGTGGTCTGGCCAGCGTTTGGAGGTAGATGGGTGCAGTTTTATTGACCGCCTTGAAGGCGGGGAGCAAGTGAAGGTCACGGAGGAGGGGGATTACATGGGCGAATTTTGCTTAAGTTGAACACATGGCGTGCTGCGGCATTCTGGATACGCTGCAAGGGTTTGATCGTAGAGGCAGGGAGTCCAGTCAGGAGGGAGTTGCAGTAGTCCAGGCGCGAGATGAAAGGTGCTTGGACCAAGAGCTGTGTTGCTTCCTGCATGAGGAAACAGCGGATCCTGTGGATGTTGTAGAGCGCAAATCTACAGGATCGGGCCACAGCAGTAATGTTGGCGGAGCAGGATAGTTTGTTTTCGAGGATCCCGCCCAGGTTCCTCGCGATCGATGAAGGTGATACTGTGATGTCCTCGACAGTGACTCAGAGGTCCATGTGAGGGTTGTCCTTCCCTGGGATGAAGAGTAGTTCGGTTTTCTCTAGGTTCAGCTTGAGGAGATGTCCAGTTGCCCAAGTGGAGATGTCTGCCAGACACTCTGAGACGCAGGTTGCAGTGTAGATGTTGGGGGATGGGGGAAAAGAGAGGGACAGGTGGGTGTCATCTGCCTAAGAAAGAAACGTGTGAGGTGATAATTAAGCATAGTGATCGAGTGTATAGGGAGAACAGAAGTGGTCCTAATACTGAGCCTTGGGGGACACCGGTGTCGAGAGTGCAGGGTTTGGATGGGGAGCCGTTCCAAGTGACCTGGTAGGTGCGGCTTGTCAGGTAGGATGAGGACCAGGATAGAGCAGAGTCAGCAATGCCACGTTCAGCCAGAGTGGAGAGGAGGATTGGGTGATGAACTGTGTCGAACACAGCAGACAGGTCAGAATGAGGACCGGTGGGAGGGACGAAGGGAGGGACGATGGGAGGGACGATGGGAGGGACGATGGGAGGGACGATGGGAGGGACGATGGGAGGGACGATGCTCTGGCAACGTGGAGGGACTCGGTCACAGAGAGGAGGGCCGTCTCGGTGGAGTGTGCAGTCCTGAAGCCTGACTGATGGGGGTCAAGGAGGTTGTTTTGAGAACGATAGGAGGGCAGTTGGTTGTAGACCAGGGTTGTTCCAGGGTTTTAGAAAGAAATGAAAGAAGAGATGCAGGTCTGTCGTTTTTGATGTCGACTGGGTTAATGGTGGGTTTCTTTAGGAGTGGCTTTATTGTGGCAGTCTGTTGGAAAAAGGCCTGAAGTGAGGGAGGAGCTGCTCAGGGTGGTGAGGAATGGCAGGATGTCATGTGAGATGTCTTGGAGAAGGGGGGGAGGGGATTGGGCCAAGGGAACAGGTGGTGGCAGGGTTAGACCTAACCAGCGTGTGGACGACTTCAGAAGAGAGAGGGGTAAGGCAGGTAAGGCCAACAGAGGAGGGGGGTGGGGGAGATGCCTTCTGGATGGTCATAGGGGTAAATGAGGAGCTGAGTGATCAGCCGTGGGGGGGGGAGTTGGCTGGATTTGGCTGATGAGACAGTGGAGGTGAGGTCAGAGGGGAGGTGATGGTAGTGAGCGAGGTCATCAGCACTGCCTGATTTCTTCCATTTTCTCTCCGCTGCTCGCGGCTCTGTGCTGTTAGCGCCAAGGGACTGGGGCAGCCGAGGAGGCGGGGAGACGATCGCCCTGGTCGGGAGGTGAGGCGAGAGAGAGAGTCTAGAAGGGAGGAGAGGGGAGATAGCAGAGTGGAGGAGGCTTCCTCGGTGGACATGAGCGTGAATTGCTCACTCGGTGGTCTCGAGGAGAGAACAGTTGAGGAGAGAGTAGAGGGAGAGAGGGATTCCAGGTTGCCGCAGGTGGTGACGGTAAATATCTTATAGACATTTTTTTAGAACCAAAACAAGCATGGATGCCACGCCGCTCGCTGCTGCTGGGGTTGTTTGTGCAGCGAACCTGCAGCGCTGACGTTCTACACCCATCAGAACCTCACCAGTCCTTCCTCCATCTCACAAGTCCACGCTCGACCCGATAAAATCAAACATGGCTCATTGAACCGTGACCCGGATGATTGGGATCGTACATAGAGACAGATTTGAGTCTTTCACTCACACACACATATCGATGACAGCTACGATTCGACGGCGCGACTAACCCGGCACCGCCTACACTCCGCCCAATCTCAAATTGTTGCCAAATCAGCTGTGAAAATCACATAATGTGGCCCTAGCTTAAGGAAGATGGAAAAAGGAATTGGGAAATATCTCCAGGCAATGCCCTATATGACAATGGTGGATGATGATGCCTTGCTCCTGCAGTGGGGTGATGTATACCACATAGTGTTTTAGTCCACCTCTAAAAGAACGGATCATTTGTGAGTCAAACAGCACCTCATCTTGCACTTTTAGCATTCATCTCTAATATGATTTGTTCTTATTTTACATTGACAGATTGATTGTTGATAATTGATAATACATTTTGGTGGGGAATTCGGGCCATTTATTTAGTCCAGTATTTTTTTTATTAAATTCCACTCCATCTTGCTCATTATTGTTTTCCTTGACACTCGCCGTGAAATTCCACCATCGATATGACTTGGTTCGGGGACAGAATAGATTCTACGACTGACTTTAGCTTGGCCACATAACAGTGGCACACAGACAGGATTAAATATATTGGCAAACAGGCAGACAGGCAAGAAGGCTCCAAGTGATAGATAGCCAAACTTTGAGCTTATCTGTTCACTGTCTCCCCATTCTGTCAGGCAGGTCGGCAAATCCCTCCTCAGCTCCTATTTTCTGTTGGCCATATCTCAATGTCCCTTTCTAAGCTAAGCCCCGGTGAACTACTGCTCATGGTAGAGAACATGGCCTGTGGGGTAAGCTTGGCTTAATCTGAAAGTAATTATCCAAAGATAATAACTAAAAATACCAACAAGTCTGTTTTGATATCATTCAGTTACATTCCAAAATGCAAAGAGGTGATTTGGTCTGGTATGATCCTCGTTTACTTGATCCCTGATCAATAGGAGTACAGTCGCCCACTGCCAGTAGGATACCTCCCTAAAAACTCATGTAGTACTGTAGTAATTCAATTATACTGCGCATGCAGAGGTCCAATTTAGGTGCAAAGCGTACATTTGATCGTTGGATACTCTTCGGAACCCACAATGCCATTTCAAAAGGAGAAATACAATCAGCTTTTACATCAATGGGAATGGAAAAGCTGTTCCATCCTGGAAAACAGCCTCTTTGAATCAAAGACTAAGGGCTTTCTTATTGGGGTTTATTTTATTCTCTATTTTGTACCTCCACGGACATTAATCGGCCTTCATAACCTCTTCAGAATTCTCTGATGGAGTTTTATTATTTTTTGTACAGCTACATCCTTTGGAGTTGGACCTTGGTAAGAAGTCATACAGTACCATCCCAGGTTTAGCTGCCTTCTTGTATCCCAAAAGGCATGTATCCCCACAGAAACCTGAATTAATACTAATACTAATTAATACTAATTAATTCTACAAATATTAAGATCTATTTACTCACATTGCACAGTTGAAAGCTGTTGTTTTCGACTGTGGTCGTATATGACCCCAAAATCTGCCTTTAAAGCAGAACTATGTTACTCTTGGTATTTGGGATCTGGCGCCACTACAGTTTCTGAGTGCAATTGCACTACTGAAAAAAATGTATTTTACCGGACAAATCTGAACCTTATCGGTCAGTTATGATCTACACCTAGGTTACAGCGGCCCTTGCACGCACCTCGCCGCTTCAGCGAGCACTCGGCCCGCGGCTCCCCAGGAGCTTCTCTCCCATGGGGATTGGCCCCCTGCTCCTGGTGAAGGCACCAGATGTGCTCAGCCTGGCGGAACGCCGCTCGCCGGCTGACGTGCGGGTGTCCCACCCCCGGACCGTCTCATCGACACCGTCGGAGAGGTGGAGCGGCTACGTTTTGCATTAGCATTATGACCGGACATTTTGAGCGGCAAGTTTATTTTTTCCTTTACTTTACCAGGCAAAAAAACAGTAATTACCGGAGCCATACATCAAGCAAGTGCGGTAATGCCGTAAAGCATAACGCACTTCTCCTGCGGTTTTCGTACCAGAACACCAAAGTTACATAGTTCGGGGGGTGCTTGGGAATGAAAGTGGCGCCATTCTCCATATTACAAGTCAGTGTACCATAAAAATGCTTCTGAAGCTTATTTTCAGGTAAAAAGGTTACGTAGTGTTGCTTTAAAGTAAGGATGAATTCTCACACACAGGGTTGGATCTGACCCCACTCTGTTTCTGGAGGGTTCAATTAAATAGTATGACTGAGTAGCAGTATTTCACACACATGTATACACGCAGGCACGCACGCACGCACACACGCACACACGCACGCATGCACACATACTACACCAAACCTGAACATAATGAATGCAGGTGCCTCCATACAGGTGTAGTGCACCATACAAGCCAGCAATGAACATCCTCTCACGCTCTGTGGCATGTGACTGAAGTGCATCTCCATTTAGATATATGGGAAGCACATCAGTAAATTGGGTCGGAAATGGTCGTCAAAAGTGCACATTGGATGACCATGGCACCCGTGCATTAGTGCGATGTGTAAGGAAAAACAAAAGAGCGACTCTTCCTCAGGTGACTGAGAGTGTCAGTGCAGAACGTGATCAGACTGTGCAGCAGTAGGAACAGTCCGTCAACAAGTGTTGGAATTACAGGGTAGGCAGGGGGGGCTCAACCCCCCCCCCCCCCTTCACCGAAAGACTTGAACTCCCCTGAGGGGGGGGGGGGGTGTTCATGAAAAGTAATCATTTTATAAACGTTATCTTACTAAAAACAATATATATCTGCACTCCTACAATGGTTGATGAAAGTTAAAACTTGCACTGTGTTGGAAGTATGAGCGCTATATACTGTTGATTATTATTATATTATTATAATTTTTTTATATACGTATTATTATTATTATTATTATAATTATTATATAATTATTATTATTATTATTATTATTATTATTATTATTATTGTTGTTGTTATTTATTTATTCATTTATTTATGTATTTATTTTTTACAACTGCGTGCCAACCTATTTCATTCTGCATCTTTTGGAAGAAACCAATACCATAGGGAACAGAGCAAACAATTATAGTAATAAGATTAAAATAAAATAATAAAGAAATCCAGATATCAAAAATCTGGTGGACCAGCTTCAATGGCCATGACACCCTGGACATGGATGTAACGGTGAGACATGTGTCCATGCGGCATGCAACACTAAACAACATAACAAATCCTCAGTAATCCTCAGTTTGGGACAAGTGGGCGGTTGCATGAGTGGCGTAGACCAAGAGAACGGTAGAGACCTAAGTTCTTGAGCCACCACAGAGAGGGCGTCCGGTGGCTCTGTTGGGCTGTGGGGGGCATTTTCCTGGCCGGGTTGGAGTCCCACGTGTTTAGAGGGACGAGTCACAGCAGATCGATACAAAGCTATTGAGAGTGATCGTCTTTATCCTATGATGAAACATTTTGATCCTGATTTGAGTGGAGCGGTCTCTGCCCCCATCGACAGGGCACCAGGGGTCACTGAATGCTTTAATGACTTATGAAAATGAGGTAAAATCAAACGCTAGAGCCTTCGCAGCCATTCCCGTCATTAAATACGAAAGTTGAATTTGTGTCAAAGGACACATGTCACAGGGAAATAAGCCTCACAGGATTAATTGATTAATTAACAACCACACCGCTGAGCCCAACACACACACACACACACACACACACACACACACACACACACACACACACACACACACACGCTCCCCTGTGTGGGGAGGCTACAACTTGGATTTAAGGCCACAATGATTTTGGTATCATCTCCGCCGGTCTGTCCTGGGGGTGTAATTGAATCTAGCGGTTTGCTGAGCTGAGCGCTTGGCTGGATGACAGGCACAGGCCTCAGAGAGAATTCCACCTGACACTAAGACCCTGAGCCTTATATGGGGGGACTGGAGGAGGGGGGATTTAGGAATGAAGAGACGGGAAATGAGTTGAGGAGCCACCGTAGTCCCCCAACCAATGCAACTTAGAATGAATCAAGGATTCACTCATTGACAGGAATTGACATTGCCACTAATATAGGACGCTATGGCAGAGTTTTGGTGGGTCTGTTGAGGTAAGTTTCTCACTGATTCGATCCTGCGATCCTGATGGAGGTGTGAGCCCGAACCTCAATGTACAGAATAAAACTCTATGAATAAAAATCTATGGAGCGCACAACTTTCTTTCTTTTTCACTCTTTCTCCATCTGGCCATCTGTATGGCTGACAGCACAGATTAGAGTGTAGCACATGATTTATGTCTCTCCTGCCTATGCTAAGCACTGCACTTCAGCGCTAAATACTTTTTATTGACAGATGGTAAAAAAAAGAAATATACATGCAGAGCGGGTCATGTTTTAGTTTTTTTTCCCTTTTCTGGAACACAGAAGGATCCACATTATTTGTAAATTCTGCAAGTATGCTTTGTGTGTGTGTGTGTGTGTGTGTGTGTGTGTGTGTGTGTGTGTGTGTGTGTGTGTGTGTGTGTGTGTGTGTGTGTGTGTGTGTGTATCTATTACTCTGCTGTGGCTACAGTGTGTGTGTCCATGGGTCTCTGGATTTGCAGCAACTTTTCTCAGCCTGGCGGTCGCAAGATAATTGGGAGGGGTCATGGGACGACGGCTGAAAAAGAATAGCAATAGCAATTGCAATAACATAATTTTTAAAGATTAGCCTCCCATCAAATGTCATACCCTAGTGATAGAATGTTCTCATTGCAAGCAAATCAGTGGCTGTGGGAGTGGTGAGTTTGCACAGACGCTGAGTTAAAAGATGCGTGGGATCGGTCGGGATGCAGCTAACGCACGTTCCGGCCCGAACTCGCCACCCGGCACAGCTGTCCCGGCGGGCTGCTGTGCGTTTTGGGCCGATCAGGTAAAACCAATAAAAAAATTGAAGTCGGCCCAATCTCTGGAGCGGTGGAGTGTGCTATGGAAAGAAATCAGTCAGGCTGTCGTGGTTGCAGCCTCGCTGGGTGGGAGTCTCTGCTGAGCGTTTGGAATTTCAAGTCGAAATACTTAGACCATTAAGTGAACCTGGTTTTAATGCGGCCGTGAAGTATGCGTCCTGCAAATGTCTGCCCCAGAATTGTAGTAGCGCACTTAGAGAAGCAGATACTTCACAAACAACCTGGAGGAAACCTCTTGAGCCTCTGGAGGGTGAATTGACTTATTACGCAACGACAATGGCTGGATAGAGAAACTGATATTCACAAGTGATATACATCTGATCAATTTGACAATTAAAAAATAATATCAAACATCATGTGATTATAATATTGTAATATATGATATCATCTGATAATCAGTTGAGACGCAGTGCAGGGTTCAGGCGGAACAGAGATTTAGAGAAAGATTCAGATTTATTTTGTTTTGTTATTTTCCTACTTGTACGAAATTAAAAACACAACCAGGCGACAGGCGACAGTCCAGCTCTCCAGCGCTACCCCGTGACGCACGTTGTTTCCCCATGTTGATTAAAACACAGCGTCATAACAAAACAAAAAAAACCTGCGCGCCCCGTACTGTGTCACGCACGCGCAAACAAACTACAATAACATAACGTGTTGTGACGAAAATGGTATAAAACAAAAATAACACCTTCTTATTAAACCGTTTGTCCCAAGGCAGAGTGCGTTTGATGCACCGCTGTCCATGGTGCTGAAGGGTCCCGGATCCTCAGTACGTGTGTCTGTACATGGCTGCGGAGGAAACACCTGCAGTAATGCACTGAAGCAGGATCACACTGTGGCTGTGCGTCGCCTCGATGACATCATGGGATGTTCTGTAATGGAACCAGCCAAAATCAACAGCATCTTTTCAGTCCAGCTGTGAGCTCAGGAAATTTGGCTTGGGCATCACGTCCAATGCCAGTCACTCAAGTCAATCACTGTCTCCTCTATGTATATATATATATATATATATATATATATATATATATATATATATATATATATAACATTTTATTTCTTTTTATTTATATTTTTTTGTTGTTGTTTGCTCCCACTGAGCATGAAGAGCACCTTGATCCGTGTTCTACGTGCAGCCATGGGTGGAGATTGGTCTGTCAGGAGAAGCAGGTGTAACTTCAGCGAGGGGCCAGGCCGGGGGGGGGGGGGGGGTGCAGACAGGAGAGATTTAGGGGGAGAAAGATGAGTTTCGCAACCAAAAGCCATCAAAGTTTGATTCGTCCCCCTCCTGACTCTTTGAATAAATCAACCTGCCGTTGACTCTCACTCCCTTTCTTTCTTTCTTTCAAGTCCACCGGTCCCACCCCCGCCTGTTCCCACTCACACACACACACACACACACACCCTCGCACTCTCCCCGTCTTTCTCCCTCTCGCCCGCCCGCTCGCAGAACTCTTACAAGGTTCTGTTAACATGGAATGCAATTCTAGATGGTGTCAATCTCTGCGAGTTTAGGTCGTTTGCCGGTTTTGTTGGTTTGCTGGTGTGTACGGCGACGCCGTGCGTGCGTCTAAATGTTGTGTGAGTGTGGTGCGAGCGTTGTGTGGCGCAAGCGTTGTATGTGTGTGTTGTGTGAATGTGGTGTGAGTGTTGTGCGAGTGTGCATATTTTGGGTGTGCACATGCAGCCCCTCAGGTTCTATTGCGCATCACAAACACCACAGGATCGGACCGAGATCATTTTCTTTGCGGTTCCGCCACCGCATCCTACCGACTGTAGCCCTTTCCTAACATAAGACTGTTTGAACATAAGACTGTTTGAACACAAGACTGTTTTTTAACATAACACTGTTTTTTAACATAAGACTGTTTTTAAACATAAGACTGTTTTTTAACATAACACTGTTTTTTAACATAAGACTGTTTTTAAACACAAGACTGTTTTTTTTAACATAACACTGTTTTTTAACATAAGACTGTTTTTTAACATATCAGTATTTTTAAAATGTGATACAATCTCACTTCCCTGACTTTTCACCTCCCATTCAGACCTGCGCCCCGAGTTAGTTCACAAGTCCCTGACAACTGAACAACGCCTATTGGCTCCAAATCCAATTATGCTGAGGAGCAGATGTTTAAGCTCCCAGTCATGTCTCTGTGTTTCAGATCTCTGCCGTCGACGTGTCGTCTGTCTTCTCTTTGCACTTTCCGTGGTGGAAGCAATCACCAGTTCCTTTCTCTGTGAAAGGCGTTAAATTGTCGGTCGACGTCTTTTGTCGATGTTTCCTCTTCCCTTTTTGTCGGAGCGCCCACAGGAATAGCGCCCACACGTGCGGGGCCGTGATCCTCATTATGCTGGAGAGATTTAGCGCCTTTTTTTTTTTTTTTAAGATTGATTTGAGGAGACTAAGGTACTTTTTTCTTTTTTCAGTCTTTCTTTTTTTTTTTACATCTTTTTGGTCGACAAAGCTGATGTCGGAAGGTCAGCGTCCATGACGTACTCCGCATTACGCTGCCCGCAGTTGTTCTTTTTGTTTTGATGAATCAATTTAGATATAAACTAAATAAATAAACCATTTAACTGAATGAATCGCTGTCACACGTTCATTCAAAAGACACATCCCACGGTGGGTCTTTCTAAAAGGATAGATGACCTTGTAACCCACCTTCAGGCTGGAGACCCTCCGGTCAGTATACTACAGTACATACAGAACAGGCCGGTACCAGGTTCCTGAGAAGTAATAGACATGACAAAAGTATTGTATGCAAAAAAGTAAAAACCCTGTGAAACAGTAATATTGTTTTGCATTATTATTATTATTATTATTTAATTTTACTTTATTTTTTTGGTAATACAGTGTTTTATATTATAATACACTGTAGTAGCAATTCTAAGGCTGCAATAAAATAAAATATCTTAAAAAATTAAATTGTAAGAAATATAAATAAAATAAATAAAGAAAACCTATTAAAACCTACAAAGTTACAAAACACAGTAAACAAATGGTATACTTTCAGTGAAAAAAAAACATGAAATAATATAAACTCTGGAACTGTAAATCCAACTTAGTCAAAACTCAACATCCATCTTTCCAGATGTTTTATATGATGGAGAATTTCCATGATTAATTTTGACCAAAGAAGACGCGGTGCGACGCCTTTAACTGGACGTCAGCCAACAGAAAATAAAATTCCCTAATGAAACATAATGATTTGAGAATAGAACACACAAAACATCATTATAACCAAAACATTACAGCAATCCTCAATTCTAAGTGTGCCAAGAACAAACGTATCAAAACTGTTGCAAAACCTTTTGTTTGAAAACTTTAATGTGAACGGTAATAATGAAAATAATTATTCATTTATTAATAATAAATTTAAACCTAGAGAACATATTTTTATGATCAAAAATAATAATTTGTTAATACATTTTAAATTATTTTTTGTTTTTTACTTTTAAATAAAACATTATTTGAAGCCTTATTGATGTAATACCAGGAGCCTTGTTTCCTAATGGGCTGCCGTCAGATGGAAAATGCTCATTCTCTGTGTCCGGTCGGCCCCCTGCGGGCACTGGCTAATAGTGATACTGTACCCCTCCCTCCCCCGACCCCCACCCACCCCGACACCCAGCCCCCGTGCACCCATCACCCCCGTCTCCAGCACCAGCGCTTTGATGTATAATTGAGTGTGCACTCTGCCCCCTACTCCACCTTTCTTCCTGCGCCCCCCCAGGACCTGCTAGAATGTGTTGGGTTAAAAGGTGCGTGTGTGTGTGTGTGTGTGTGTGTGCGCAGAAAGGGAAAATTGAGGCATCATCGCATGTCATGTTGTCTTCGTAAAAATGCTTTGGTATGTTAACAGTGTGTTAACAGTGTGTTAACAGTGTGTTGACAGTGTGTTAACAGTGTGTTGACAGTGTGTTGACAGTGTGTTGACAGTGTGTTAACAGTGTGTTAACAGTGTGTTAACAGTGTGTTAACAGTGTGTTAACAGTGTGTTAACAGTGTGTTGACAGTGTGTTAACAGTGTGTTAACAGTGTGTTAACAGTGTGTTGACAGTGTGTTGACAGTGTGTTAACAGTGTGTTAACAGTGTGTTAACAGTGTGTTAACAGTGTGTTGGCAGTGTGTTGACAGTGTGTTGACAGTGTGATGACAGTGTGCCGATACGTCATTTTGGACGCAGCCAAACAGTGGGAGGGCGAGGGGGAAGGAGCAAGCAGTTCGGCGGCCGCACCTCACTGCCTGTATGCCCCAAATAAAAACAGAAACAGTGACCTATGAATAAGTCACGGCTTCCTTCGCAAGTTTCTTCTTTGGTTGCTCATCATGTTCAACTCCTCCGTCTGCAGTGCGAGCCGCGCCGTTGCAAAGCCTTTTTAATTGTCTCTTATTGTCATTCCGGGAGATGGGTGCCATTTGGCCTTTTTATTTTCAGGATTTTTAATGACGGACAATACATTTTTTTGGACATTTTATTATCGAATGTACATTTTCCCATGCACCTCAGGCACCAAAGCCTTATTTAAATCATCCATCACACGCTCAAACTTGTGACGGGGGGGAACATTTCATCCTCAAATGGCGGCCATTAATATACTCAGGGTTGAAATCATTATCTATTAATTAGTGGAAAATAACAGTAAATAACATGTTGTTGTTTTTTTTCCTAAATATAAAAAAAAAAAGTAAAAACTGTTTTCTCTATCTATCATCAGTGATGGGGTTAAGCTTGACAGACCATAAACATTATAAAACATAGAATTATCAGTAATAAATAATAGAATTTCCCAGCTTCTGAATTGAGCTCCTCCGAAGCCTTAAATTATGTCACTTCCTCTTCATAATGTCACTTAAAGCAACAGGTTTAGTGAAAAAAATAATTGAGCTGTATTCGTAGAAGTAGTGAGCAGCAGCGTGAAGATCCATGCTTCATATAAAGTGGAAATCTGTCAGAATATTTGATAAAAAAAATCCCAAATTTGAGCCATTTTTCCCTGTAACTTTTTACTTCAAACAGCCATAGAATGAACTTGGATTGTGGTTATGCACGTGCTGCTCTACAGTATATGCTGCTTCCATTATCGGTGGCGGGGTCCACCCGACGCTGGAACTACACCAGGTGCGTTGGCGGAGCGTACGGCCGTTGGCAGAGTGGGGTTTCCCACCCGCTACACCCGTTTCGTGGTGAAGGAGTATTGGAAACAACAGAAAATGTTGTATGTCTGAAATAGCACCAGGTTTTTCAAATCATCCGAGCTCCCTCGGGATGTCCAAGCTCCTCTGACATCCGGAGGGAGCTCGGAGTAGAGCCGCTGCTCCTTCGCGTCGAAAGGAGACAGTTGAGGTGGTTCGGGCATCTGATCACGATGCCTCCTGGGCGCCTTCCCTTGGAGGTTTTCCAGGCACGTCCAACTGGTTGGAGACCACGGGGTAGACCCAGAACACGCTGGAGGGATTACATATCCCAGCTGGCCTGGGAACGTCTCGGGGTCCCGGGGAGGAACTGGAAAACGTTGCCGGGGAGAAGGGGGCCTGGAGCTCCTTTCCCAGCCTGCTGCCACTGGATGGATGGGGGGAAAAAGGGCTCCGAGACGCTGGGAGCGTGTCCGCTGAAGACGCTGAAACCACGCCCCATGGCAACAATGGCCCAAATGTTTACGTTGGAGTAACTTCCATGTTTTAATGTTCTGAACCCGGTCCCGTGAGTGTAGTTGCTCATCTCAAAGCGTCGCTGTCCTGCTGCGGGAGTTCACCGTCTCCCTGAAGACGCCTTTCACTCCAGGTGTTTATTTCCCAAACAGCGTTTCATCCCAAACGCCGGGCTCTTACCTTAGTTTATCTCACCCCCGATGCAGTGTTTCCGACCTGGTGTTTATATCGTGTTAGGGGGAGGGGCCATGGAAAGTATGACCGCTCCACGTCACCGAGTCATGATTTAGCCCCGCCCACAAAATCGTGACAACAAAATAGGATGAGGAACAGTTTAACGGTCCAACTCCACAACTCAGAACTACATGGTTCAGTCTTTTCACATGATTTCAGCAATTACTTCCCAACGTGTATAATGTGCTGAGAAACAGATCACTGAATTCACTTTACGGGGACTTTAAAAGGTATAAAATGTTTTTATTTTTCGAGTCATCTGCCATAAATAACGTTGGATATAACTGAAATGTGAGCTACTGTATTTTAATTCTTGAACTTGGTCAGTGGGATGTGTTTGTACCGTGTTGCATTAATTCTGCGTATTACATGAATGTTTGTTCTTTGTATTTAAAAGGGGTTTAGATCAATAAGCCAATCCCACAGCGGCTCTAGGTCTGTGGTACAATGCAGGCTCATACAAAACACATTTTTACAAAAACATTCCTATGTAGCTTTATCTCCTGTTTCTATGGAAAAGGCCGGTGTGGGCGACCCCCCCACCCCCCCGGCGTGGCTAACGTGGGCAGTGTAGCAGCCAAAAGTGGATTAACATGGATTGAAAAGGAAGCGTGCACTTACAGCGCTCCGCCCGGTGCAGCTCCGTCATCCCGCTGGAGGTAGCCACGGCTGTGGCTGGGAAAAAGAAATTTAAAAAATCACGCGGCCCAATCAAGCCTTGGGGCAGTCCGTGAAGCCGCCACGCTAACCCGCCTTGCCGTGCAAGCGCCACATCTGTTGGAGGAAGCACAGGAGAGGGATGGCTGTGCCGCCGGTCAACCTCTAACCAGCCCCCCCCCGTCTCGTTTTCGTGTCGCATCTGAAGCTGTATTGTCTGAGTTTGGCTTCGTCCTACGCAGCGGGCTCGCAATGGCCCGATCGCACACCGTCAGTGCGCTCAGGAATACATCTGGCCGGAGATGGAGTCCAAAGTCTGGGGAATTTCTCTTCTCGAATTTCGTCCATGTGTGCGAGAAGCAGCCGCGGAGCAAGGAGTTGAAACAAACTGGAGGAAAAGCAAAAGTAGAGACATCTTACGAGAACAACTCCTCTGGTGAAAGTGTCTCTCATCAGAATACTACTTGAGTAGAAGTCTTAAAGTAGCTGATATTAAAGGCACGTAAGCGTCAAAAGTAAAGGTGAAAGTAAATGAGAAGTTAAAGTTTTCATCTTAGATTTTGATTTGTTTGTTCTTCTCACCTGAACGAAAACAGAAAATGATAGTGATGGCCCGTCAGTATGAACAATAGAATTCCCCAGCACAGGAGAATCCTGATTATTAAAATAAAAACATGCTGCTGTTCTAGTGTTAATGGTTAATGTGGGTTAATATTATTCTTTCTTTGTCTAAAATGCTTTTTTTTTTCTTTTTTTTTCACACAAATAATTTTGACACGAAAAACATTAGCGAACTCCCTGCAGTACCGGCTGAAGACTGCTGCTCCATTGGATTGGATTGGTGACTGTGGAGCCCGTTGGAGTACAGTGAACTCGTTGAGGTGATGTGTGCTGTGTGACCTCGTCCTGCTGGAAGTCGCCATTGGGTGACGGGTGGACTGTGGCCATAAAGGAATGCACAGGATAAGGGACAATACTCAGGAAGGCTGCTGAGCTTACATAACGCTCAGTCGGTATTAAGGGGCATAACGTGTGCCAAGAAAACAGTCCCCACGCCAGTACACCACCACCACCACCAGCCTGAAGCATTACGGGGCAGGATGGATTCATGCGGTCACCATCTCAAAGGCATATCTGAAATAAAGATTCATCAGATCTGTTCTGAGCTGACAGGAGTGTAACCCGGTGTGGTCCACCGCTGCTGTAGCCCATCCACTTAGAGGTCCAACGTGTTGTGCTTTCAGAGATGCTCTTCTGCACACCACTGTTGTCACGCTTGGTTATTTGAGGTACTGTCGCCTTCATGTCAGCGTTACACTGTTTGGTCTTTCCCCTCGCTTATAGAACGACCATTCACTGGGTGTTTTTTGTTTTGGCAGCATTCTCTGAAAACTCTGGAAACTGTCGGGCGGGAAGATCCCGGGAGATGAGCAGTTTCTGAGATACTGGCACCAACAGTCATTCCATAGTCAAAGTGGAGATTGCATTTCTTCCCCATTGTGATGTTTGGTCCGAACAACAACTGAACCTATTGACCATATCTGCATGATTTCATGCATTGAGTTGCAGCCACATGATTGGTGTACTATACATTTGCATTAACAAGTGGCTAATGTGTGTATGTGTGTGTGTGTGTGTGTGTGTGTGTGTGTGTGTGTGTGTGTGTGTGTGTGTGTGTGTGTGTGTGTGTGTGTGTGTGTGTGTGTGCGCGTGCAGGCGTGTGTATGTGTGTGTGTGTGTGTGTGTGTGTGTGTGTGTGTGTGTGTGTGTGTGTGTGTGTGTGTGTGTGTGTATATATACAGGACACCGATAACTCACAACATTAACACCACTGACAGGTGAAGTAAATAACATGGATCATCTTGTTCCAATAGCACCTGTCAAGGGGTGGGATGTATGAGGCAGCAGGTGAACAGTCAGTTGTTGAAGTTGATGTGTTGAAGCAGCGTAAGGATCTGAGCCACTTTGACAAGGAGCACATTGTGATGCTGGACGACTGGGTCAGAGCATCTCCAAAACCACAGGTCTTGTGGGCTGTTCCCGGTATGCAGTGGTTACTACCTACCAAACGTGCTCCAAGGAAGGACGACCGGTGAACCGGCAACAGGTTCATGTGCGCCCATGGGCTCATTGATGCACGTGGGGTGTGAAGTCTAGCCTGTCTGGTTCGATCCCACAGAAGAGCTACTGCAGCACAAACTGCTGAAACAGTTAATGCTGCTATGATAGAAAAGTGTCAGAACACACAGTGCATCACAGCTTGCTGTGTATGGGGCTGTTTGGCTGCAGACTACAATGGACATTTGAGCATCAGAACTGGGCCATGGAGCAATGGAAGAAGGTGGCCTGGTCTGATGAATCATGTTCTCTTCTACATCATGTGGACGGCCGGGTGCATGTACATGCACCAGGATACACTGTGGGAAGAAGACAAGCCAGCGGAGGAAGTGTGATGCTCTGGGGAATGTTCTGCTGGGAAACCTTGAGTGACTTTTGACACGTACCACCTACCTAAACATTGTTGCAGACCAAGTACACCCCTTCATGGCAACGGTATTCTCTAATGGCAGTGGCCTCTTTCAGCAGGATAATGCACCCTGCCACACTGCAGAAAATGTTCAGGAATGGTCGAAGGAACTTGACAAAGAGTTAAAGGTGTTGACTTGGCCTCGAAATTCATCAGAGTCTCAATCTGATGGAGCATCTGTGGGATGTGCTGGAACAACGAGTCTGATCCATGGGGGCCCCACCTCACAACTTCCAGGACTTAAAGGATCTGCTGCCAACATCTTGGTGCCAGATACCACAGGACACCTTCAGAGGTCTTGTGGAGTCCATGCCTCCACGGGTCAAAGCTATGTTGGTGTCATGAGGGGTAGCTACATAATATATGTGGTTATTAGTGGTGGTTTCAATATTATGGATTTTCGGTGTCTATATTTCTAGAGCCGTGTGTTTGTGTGTTTTAAGGAAGCCTGAGTCACAGGTAAATCTGAGAAGGGCAGCCCCATCTGCCCCCTGGAAGCCCATACCCAGAGGCATGAGATGCGGAGAACTATGTACAAAGGATGGGCATCACCTACAGGACTGAGCAGCAGAACCTCAAGACATTCGGGGTCACAGAGTTCAAGATGGAGCTTGCGGGAAAAAAAAACTACAAGGGACAGGAAAACAAACCAGGGGAGGGAAATAAAGTACAGATGGGGGCGCAGCAGAGAGAGAATGGAGAGAGAAGATACAGCGAATGAAAAGAACAGAAGGTGAGGCAGGTGGAAGCAGAGAGAGGGCCTGATGATGGTGTCGCACCACCGTTTCCTTTCAGGTGTTCATTAAATCAATTAGCCTTTTGCTGGTCATTGTCTGTCTCGGACTCATGAAAGGTCACTTTGTCAGCACAAAACACAATGAGATGTACTTTTGAAATCTTGTATTTAAAAGCGGTTAATCATTCTCTCGACCTAAGTTTCAGCATTGCATACAGAAAATATATAAATATAACCTCCTTGGACGCACTAAGGCACAAACACAAACACACATATTCCAGGCACACCTCGTCCCTGTGTTCCCTCTCACTCTCTGCTCTTCACTCTGATCAATTACTTATTCTTGCTCCGCTTTACCTGGGTGGCGCAGATACCCTCAGACTCTGGCATTTAGCGGGTCTTAGTCTGAATCTCTGCCAACCACTCGACGCATTACACTATATCGCTCGGCTCTCCTTCCTCCTGGATAATTGCCCCGACGACGTTGGCCGAGCTTTCTGCGAATTTAAGTCGGGATCTCCATCTGCCATCCGAGGCACAGCTACGCACCGACACCACATACGGATCCCGCTGCATCAGGATCACGTAGGCTTTGCAGTGACATTGCATATGGGCGTGTTTACAGGCAATTGCGTACGTGGTTGGATTACACCCTAACCCTTTTCGGATTTCAAGAGACCACCTAATCTATCGCCGGCAGTGTTGGGGTCATTACTGAAAAAACATATATATGTATCACACATTACTTGTTACATTGAAAAAAAAAGTAATGCCTTTCTTTACGTATGACTCCCTGTAGAAAGTAATTTGTGACAATACACGTTACATCATTTTTCCATTATTCCGCGACATGGCCTGACGTCGGGAGGTATAGCAACGTCACTTCTGCGCAACCTCAACAAGATGGAGGACACTGTGGTCGGAGCTGTGTGTTTGTTGTGTGTCCCGTTTCATGATTTTAACTGAGGTGGAAAGGAAAACTAACGAGTTTACCTTGACGAATCAAAATCACGCTGTATTTCCCAGTTCGCATGTGCATGCTCAGTGGAGCCTGGAATTCACCGTCGATCCATGTGTCCGTGTGCTGCATTGGCTCATGAGTTCGACCAATCAACGTAGACGTACGTCACTCAAGGTCCCTCTAGTGCTGGGAGAGCACTAGAGGGACCTTGAGTGACGTACGTCTACGTCTGCCCTGAAGTAGGAGCTAAAAAAGAACTAAAAGAACTAGGATTCCTGCAGAATCGTAGTGTGTGTTCCTGCAGACACAATGAAAAAAAACTGTGCTTAGAACTATGAAAAAGTTCAGGGATGGAAAAAGAAAACCCCCTGCTGACTTCAAATGTTCCTGTTCTGTTGCTTCTCTGAACGAATGACTGTTCCGAGTAAATCCTTCTCTCTCAAGCTCTGTTTGGTGACAAAAACCTATGCCAGGCATTGTTTCCACCCCCAAAAAATAGTCGTTGAAGCTGAGAGGAAATGCAGTGATATACAGTAAATGAGATGCCATGCTTCAGGAATCAAGAGTCAAGATGTTTATTGGTCACATATATAAACAGACGAGCGTGCACATGTGAAGTGAAATGACGTTGGAACGCACCTCTTCACTTGCGACAAGCCCCATGTCGCTCACAACCTCAACAACGTTCAGTATTTTGAGGTACTTTCCAATGTTTTCTGTTTGTTGCAGACCCTGACCCCAGCAGTAGGCGAAGGTTGCAGTATTTTGCGGCACAATGCCGTCTGTACCTCACATTACTTTGCTGTGATTAGACGGGCCGCTGTTTTCCGTCCTCTGTTTATTTAATGGACAAGCGCGTGCGAGCACATGCACACAAACACACATGCTTCATTCTACATAGCTTCATAAGACCTGAACTGACTTTTTAAGTGCTGAACCGATTAAAGCCAGTGTTTTTTTATGTTGTGGCAGAGTGGAGAGTGGAAAATATGACTAAATAAATAAATAAATAAATAAATAAATAAGGCCAGAGTGCCTTGCCCCCGAGGCAACAGCCGTTTATATGGTAATCGGCTTCCCCACTCTTTTGCATTTAATTATATTAAAAAAATCGGACATGTGGAAGAAGCAGAAAAGTAGAGAGATATACATGGTTTAGTCATGTTCTGGAGGAGGAGAGGAAAAAAAGCACTTTCTACCCATTTCATATAACTGTCAGTCATCAGGTAGTTAATTACCTTGGGGTTCAACCTTGAGCACTTTAACAGGGCACACAGGCACAATACACAACACACGACTTAATGGATTTTCCATTCTCCATTTGAACAGCATCAGTCCATCCCAAGTGAGGAATTTAAGCGTCGACTGGGCGTGGACATAGGAGATACATTTACGCCGATGCCTTCGCCGCGGAAATCAAAACACTGGTGGGACAACACGGATTCAAACTGATCGCCGTCTCTCAGAGGAGGTGGGAAGTTGTGGCTTCGGAAAAAATGGGAAAATCAATTCAATCGACCGCCGACGTGAAATATACGCTCAGAATTCCTTCAAAATGCAGTGTCGTATTCTACTGTAACAGGAACGCCCACTTTATTTCTTCTTGTTGTACGGAAAAACAAAACAAACAAAACAAAAAAGAAAAACGACCACAAGAGATCAGCGGCATGTTTCATACAGCCTGGTTCTGACATGAACATTTTGACAATATGCCGATGTGGCCGAATTTCTTGCTCAGCGCCATCCGAAGGAACAATTACTCACACAAAAACTTGAAGAGCACACAAGCTGTTTTCTTCAGATTCGGCATATGGGGCTGTATAAATAACGAGGCGTCACCATCATTACCATGGACAGAGACCGCAAAGGACGTGAGAATTAAGGAATTGACAGTAAGCCATATTAATGAAACTCAAAATCAATTTCCTGAAGCATTGGAGTGCACTCCCCCCCCCACCCCCCTGGGGGTGTTTATTCAAAGGATAACATTTGCATTCCAGCAGCTGTGTCAGAGGCATGTGTTGTGCCTACTACATGTTTTACATTAATTATGCAACGATATAAACACTGCTGCAGCATCCAACATACATCAACATAAGTCCTGTGAGTTAGTATGATGTGTTATTCCACCACGATCGGCTCAGCCAACCAGTGAGTAAATTTGACCGCTTTTCATTTTCCTGCTTATTTGGAATAATATGGGAAGGCATTTGTTGTGAACACCATATTATTGGATGCCGACCAAGTAGGCTCTTGTTCAATGAGGAAAACAAAATGGAAAATGCATGTAATATGGGAGTCAGAGGGCGGCAGAGGAGGTTTGCGCAGTCGCAAAACACCAGGACCCCCTGTCTCCTCTAGATGAGCTAACGAGTGCTAGACGATACTCGGCTGAATGAGTAAAACGTGTGTACTTGAGGACCGCTGCTCTAAATAGAAGAAACCAAACCTCCAACTCACTCATCGCCCCCATTGAGACGGATGAAGATATTCTCAAAACAGGTTCGTCATTTAAAATATGAGTGGAAAACACCGGAGGGGTTCAAGTCATCAGGTCCGGCCCATCCTTGTCACCTCCCTATCATGGGACACACACACACACACACACACACACACACACACACACACACACTCACACGTACATGCGCACGCGCACACGCACACACAGACACACGCCTCTCCACCTACGCCTCCCCTGCCCTCCCATGCCTCCCCTCCCATGCCTCCCCTCCCATGCCTCCCCTCCCCTCCCATGGCTTCCTCGATGGCTCCCCGCGGGCACGCTACGCCCGATTAGCTCCACACTTAAATAAAGAGCCCTAGTTCTCAGAAGGCAGGCGGCCGTGAGCACCGACGGGCAGCTCCGAGTGCGGACAGATCCGGAGATACAGATGCTATTCCTTTCTCCTCCGCGCTGAAGAAACGAGACACTTTCACCTACAAGCGCGCATGCATTAGGCATTAGGCATACGCAGCGGACGCAGACCCGCGCGTTCAACCATGCAGAGATGGAGGGGTTATCGTAATGTAAAAGCTAAATAACCCAGTATGCAAAAATTGTATATTAGTGTATTAGTATAACGGTGGAGTTTGCATGTTCTCCTGTGTTTGTGTGGGTTTCCTCCAGGTGCTCCCTTTTCTTGGGGGTGAATATGCCTGTCGGTGCTCCTGAGCAAGGCACCGGCAAAATAGCTGGAGTTGGTCCCCGGGCGCTGCACTGCGGCTGCCCACTGCAATAGGATGGGTCAAATGCAGAGGACAAAGTTTGTTGTAAAATCACTTGTACAATGACAGTAAAGAGATTTTCCATTCTATTGGCTCCAGACACCTGTTGTAGCACTTCCATCAGTCTCTTTAAATGAGGGGCGGAACCCACTCCCGCACCATTAAACATCTGCCCCCCGCCCCCGTGCTTTGTAACTCCCTCCACACAGGGATGTGGAGGAGGAGCAGAGGAGGGGGCGGTCGAAGAGGGTTTAAAAGGAGAAAAGGGAAAATTAAATATAAAAAGGGCAGATAATTGAAAATGGGATCCGAGGCAATTTAGCTGCAATGCGAATGCCCCGCCAGTGGCCTTTTCCTCGCCGGCTCCCTCCCGCAGTTCCCCCACTGATTTATTTCTAGCCCCTTATTGGTCGACCTCTCTCGGGGGTGGTTGCGCGGTTGCCAGGAGGAGGGAACCACTGCAACACACACACGCACGCACACGCACACACACGCACACACACACACACACACACACCCTGGGACAGACTGACAGGCACAGAAACAGTAAAAATGATAACCTCAATAAATATTGATGCAAATTACTACAATTTTACACATACACACACCGATGCAACCTTTCCAGAAAGACATGTTGTCTATGTTTATTTTCCAGCGCAGCCCCTCATCTCAGCTCAGCTAAACTTTGGAGAGATAAATCATTTCTCCATAATTTCTCCTTCATTTAGTGCTAGAACCCTGCGGATGAAGGACATTTAGTCTTGATTCAAAAACACGGTGAATTATTGATAAGCTAATTTCAGGGGTGACTAATAGCTTTTTTTCTTCTGTCACCTCTGTGATTAATTGAAGCGCTCGCTTGATTCGCAAGGTTCACCATCACTTACAGAGTCAGATATCATCCATAAATCTTTACTGCTGCCCCGACGTAGCATATTCATAAGCTCGAGTCTGTTTGGTTTATTCACAACAAATGGAGACGGATGTCTCCTTTTTGTCTTTAATTCATCTGCATAGTTTTTCATAGATGTATTCAGGTTGCTGTTTGTTTTGTTGACATAAGTCTTGTCTATTAACTTGTGTTTTAGTGTTTAGTGTTTTCTCTGTTTTCACAGCAAGCTGGTTTGGTTTTAGTATTCCGCACATGCACCCAAATCTTTCCTTATCCCGCTTAGGAACTTTTGTGGTCACGGTTGTTGATAGCAAACATGGTAATAACCCCGTTTGTGCATTCAAGAAGGGGCCCCTTAAGGAACTCCGCACGGACCACGGCGGTGATTTTCACCGCGGACGCATGTGACGCTGGCCTGCCGTTCCCTCCCTACTCGTGACGCGTTACCCCCGCGCGGCAGGGAAAAAGGCGTCGTGACGGGGCAAAGCGCGTAGGAGGCAGCGCTGGAAGGTGACAAGAGGCGAGACGTGGAAAAGAGCGGAGGAAGCCGGCACAATCACGGGGCCCGCTGGGCTGGAAGCGGGGAGCAGACACGAAGCCACGAGCCTGAGTGGAGGGGCCTGGGAGAGAGCGTAGGTGTAATCACACTTCTATTGTAGTGAACAGCTGGAGCTCTTCTGGGCCTCTGCAGCAGCTACCGGTGGGATGCCAGAGCCGGGCACCGACCCCTAATGCAAATTATATCACCCTTTTAACGCGTTGCACATGAAGCGAGCGGAGAATTCTTATTGAAAAAAATCGGTGATTTCTTCGTGAACCATAATCAGGTGTGCCAGGAATTACGTCTCAAATCCAGGAAAGCACACCAGAGAGTAACACTTGTCTGCCACTGCCACCGTAAATCACTGTTTGATCGGGTCTTAAATACATATTTAAATTGGATGTGCTATGAAAGATAATACCCCCCCTTGTTACACTAAGTCTGACTGTAAAGTGAAAATATTGAGTTTGCTTCCATGGATGAATTCACTCAGATACAATTGACACTTTCACAGAATCTTCTGATTCAAGGAAAAGTTATGGAAACTAAATAACAATACGCCAATTTCTTTGAGCTGACGGTCTCTTTTCCTTGACATATAAAATTAGTTGATTTTACTTTTGTCTTTTCATTTTTTTTAATTATGTTAGAATATTATACAGCAGGGCAGACACCCCAGTCACAGGGTTGACAACAGTTACTGTATCGGTTATACTGCTTTTACGTTATAGTAAATTTTGTAAGGGAGTAATAATTGGACATTCAAAAACCTTTAATTCAACATATCTAATCAGAATATTTTGGAGGCAGATTTATTGGGAGGTTTTAGCGTAGAAGATTATGAAAAATTATGGTGATACTGCGGTTGTAAATGTAAACCAATTGTTCTGTTCAAAACACGAAGGATATTGAAATTACAATTGAATGATCTATTGAAGTCAAACTATCATATAAAAACACAAACTTATACAAAGCCTCGAGTGTCATTTTATTGCGCATTTATTATTCGTAATATGTGTAAAATGTTTAAAAACACAACAATATAGATGGGACCCCAGGTTGTCGTCAACCCTGCTACTTTTAATAAAAAAAAAAAAAGCATATGTTAAAAAGTAATTTGTTTGAAATTTTAAATGTACAGATACAACAACATTAAAGCCTCTCATGTATACACACCGTGTGGAGTCATGACCTTTACCACATAGAGCAATGGCTGCCAATAACATTTTTTTTCAACCCTGTTCCACTAAAATGGTAAGAGGGTTGACTGTAACACGGTTGATGAAAAACGCCATTCCATCTCTATGGAAAATTATTGGCAATATCCAAAAACAAGGTTGATTTTTTAAATTAAATATGGGCTACTTTTATCACCGACACAACTCCATCCATTAATACTTGAGACTTCCTACGTCGGGGCAATGTCGTGGTGATTCGGGGCATGTGGGGCTCCTTGGGGTCTCAGTGGGGCCTCTGCGGTTGGGGAGGTGCTGAGCGGCTGTGGGGACGTCCGAGGCTCTCGGTGCCGTGGCCATGGGTGGTCCCGGTCCCCTCTGGGGTGTTAGGGCGGACGGGGGAGGGGGCGTCTGCCCTTGTCCCCGGGTTGAGCTGGCTGCGGTGGGGTGCGAGCTATGTGGGCGTGGACGTGCCTGGCGGCTACCGTCTTGCCCGTCACGCACCTGCCCCGACGTGCCTCTCGTCCGTCCTGCAATTTAAAAACAACTCGTATCAGCTTGCAACACATACACTGGCACATAAATCGTACTCCGAACGACGCTCCACGAGACCGGGGTCAGTCAGCATTCATTTTGAGCGTGCAGTTCAGTTCCTGCCGCGTCCACCTAGACACACAGAGGGCACCGGGTTTATTTTCCCGTACATTTTCAGGGCAGTTCGGGCCAGAACCCCGGCAGCGATGAGCTCATCACCACAGTACACACCGCACTTGATGGTCTCTCGCTCGAAGGCCGCGGAGTTGGCATGTAGAGGTGTTCTCCATCAAACAACTGAGTCTGTGATGGAAGCACTCGGGGGCCAGATTTATGTACATGAAAGGTACAGCACAATTTGCGCTAACAATCTGCGTGAAATTAACAATTTACAAAGGCGGCAGCTAATTACTCAATCCGCGAAACCTTCTGCAGACATTTTCCGTGTGATGCGGAGCTTAATAGTTCACTGGCGGGATTTGTGCAGCGGCCCTTGACCAGGTCAGGAATGAAACAAATTGAAAGCTGCGGTCATTACAAAACAGAAATAATGATTGATGAAGTAAAAGAAGAGCAAACCGCTCAGGGAAGGGATGCAAAACATCTGCTTCTCATACAATGAAGTGACGCCCGTTCCAAAACTCCTGATGACGGACATTGAAACGGCATCAAAATAGCTGAGAGGAAAAAGTGGCTTCTAATCCAACACGAGACACTCGTATCAGATGAGACTGACGGTGTGGAGGCTTTGGACATGATTGGTGATCTCACCCCCAGCTCCTCTCTGCACCCGCTCCGCACAGAGCTGAGCCTGGCAAAGTGTGAGAACGCTCGCGTCCGTAGCAATGCGCAAGCAACCGCGAGGATCACATCTGTGTGATCCTCCCTAAAATGCTTGCACATTAAGTTGTGAGGGGCACCGAGGACCTTCTTGCCGGGCCACCGGGCGGCCGCCACATCCGTATCACCAAGCAGTCTTGCGGTATTACTTCCTGGTCTCTTTAACCGGTACGTGTGGATCATGTGCAGGCCAGGTTCTGCACTACACTCTGGTGGTTTTTTGGAGGGCATGTATTCTTTTGGCTTCTTCGTCTCTTAGCTCCAGAATCTGACTGACGGCGATTAGCAATCATTGGCCATTTTCTTTGGCTTCGCTATACTTTGGATCTCCCATTGCGTATTAGGTCTTTCCATCATACCTCAGGAACTTTGCACTTGCTTCTCTGTAGTTACAATAATGTTTGAGCAATTAGCTAAGAATTCTGACAAATCATATGCTAATTTCAGATATTTGAATTCATGCACCTGAAGTGTGTAATTTGAACCCTCACTCAAGTCTGAATGTCCAATTTGCTTCATGGCGAGATCGACACAAATGATCCAAATTGAACGGTGCCGTGACAAAGGTACAATGTGGGCAGCCCAAGGTGGAGGTGGGGGAGCTCATCCTGTTGCCCACCACTCTTCAGAGGAGGGAGCTTAAGCTGAAAAGAAGTTGAATCTCCTTTCTAATGCCTACAGCTCCATCTCCCAGTGGAATCCAGAAAGCCATTATCACGCGTGGTGAAATTACCCCCCCGGGGTGAGACAGGGAGACTGGATTCCATGCATTTCTGAAGCTGAACCAGTGCGGCCCCTGCGGGGCCATGGGCCACTTCTTCCCATGCTGGCGCTGGAATCCACTTGGCTGGAGACGGGGGCCAAACACCGCCTTGCAGATACAGCAGGAGCAGAGTTGAAAGAGAACGGGGACTCCCTTCCATGTTAGAGACGCCTCGTGGCTGTTAGACAGCCTGCCTCCTCTGCACGCTCATACATTCATATCCCTCTCTCCTTTGCTCTCTTATCCCCTTATCCACGTCTTCAATGCTATCCCTCTATCCACATCTCCCGCTGTCAATTATTTTTGGAAGTATTTCCTTCACTCTCGCTCTCGTTCTCTCGTTGAGTTTCTTTCGTTATTTTTTTTTGGGGGGGGGGTGTTGTATTTTTGTATTTGTTGTATTTGTGTTGTATTTCCTTGTCTCTGTTTGAGTCTCTCGCTCTCTCTCTCTCTCTTCAAGTATCTTATCCTCTGGTGGTATTTCCCTGAGGGAGATGGGGGGGGATTCCTGTGGTGCACTTCAGATGAGACAAGGCGGTAAACACTCTTCACCCCCAACCACCTCTCTCTCTCTCTCTCTCTCTCTCTCTCTCTCGCGCTCTCTCTCTCTCTACTTGACATGCTACTCCCAATGGAAACAACCCCCCAGTTTCTCACACAGCTGGGAGAAAAAAAGCTATTCCCAACCGGGACCCCTCAGGGAAAACCATTCCCAAGTCAGATATACAAGTCGGAAATTACAAGACTTGGCTAAACAGCTAAACGGCTGCATAACTCTTGACTAACTGGGCAGTTATTGCAAGTGTCGGCAACAAGTTGGTGACATTCTTCATTATCGTCGTAATTCAGCGGGCGCAGTCTGCTGGCCGGCCTGGCAGGTTCCTCAGAGGTGAGTGTTTATTGGTTGGCTTGTTTTATGCAGAGGCGATGGGGCAGTCTTATGGGGTAGTAAAAGACGCACAACGACAACAAGGATTGACCGGCGCGCTCTCCGCTGCGCCCGGCGGCCCCCCGCTGACTCCTAATCGCCGTCACATGGCTCCGATCAGCGGCCTCAGGAAAAGCGTTGTTGACCCCTCGTGGAAGCCAACAAAAAAAAACGCAGAGGTGGTTCTGCGCTCTCCGATGGCCGCCATGAATGACGCCTGGCAGGAGAGTATCATCCAAAAAATGGAATAAAGAGCCATTTCACCCCCTGGTTTGAGCGTCACTCCTCACCTACGCCGCGTTTTTTGAAAAATGCCGAAAAGTGGACGAGGACAAGGAGTGCCCGATGGAGAGCTCGACTTTTTTTTTTTTTTATTACTACATAAAAAGTGCTCACCTACATCAGCACCCTCCCCGCCCGCTTTGTGCCGTTTTCAACTGGTGTCTGCCGAGCCACGTGATTTAATCACATTTGTAAAGAATAAACTTAAAAATAATAATAACAATTC
Organism: Zeus faber; assembly: GCF_960531495.2. NCBI lineage: Eukaryota > Metazoa > Chordata > Actinopteri > Zeiformes > Zeidae > Zeus > Zeus faber. The sequence goes on from NC_137202.1 coordinate 27,295,387, forward strand.
CTTTGAGAGAACAGTCGTATCATTTCACAGGGCGTGCGGTGCCTCTTGAATTCGCCTCGGCATTACCACGCACATCGCGACTTTAAACTGTCAGATCTCTCACGGCAAAGTATCTATGTGAGCGCGCGTGCGTGTGTGTGCAGCACACGTGAAGGTACTCGCCCGTGCACCTGGGAGCCTCGCACGGAGGGAACACGTGAGAGGCTGTTTGTTGGGCCCCCGGTGGCGTGTTGTGCCATGTTAATCAGTCATTGTTCAGCCAACTTCTGTATGGCGGGAGATAGAGGAAGACTGGCACACACACACACACACACACACACACACACACGCGCGCACACACACACGCACACACACACTCACACACACACATTTAAACTCCCACTCTTCCTTAACAGGCATAAACACACATCTTGTACTCTACCATCAATACGCCTCTTTGACATCAAAGTAAAGCAGATAAAACATTTTATTCCAAGACTCACGTGCAGTTGGGAATAGGAATACACATGCGCACGCACACGCATACACACACACACACACACACACACACACACACACACACACACACACACACACACACACACACACACACACACACACACACACACACACACACACACACGCACACACATATGCACAGCCACATTGAATTTGTGTTCATAGAGTAGGATTTTGTATGTATTATTTTTTTCCTTTTTTTTTTTTTTTGAGTTAATTTGTGCCTGTGAGCTGGCATCAAACCTGGCTGCTACCTTTACAGGTGTCTGCAGTCTCTGCTCGCAGACAGCATGTCAGCCACCAAACGCTATCAGAGAGAAAGCCAGCTCAGAGCTGCCTTCACTCGCGGGCATTGCGGAGGTGGATTGCATTAGCGCCGCTTGCCTTGATCCACGAGGATCACCGGCGCGTCGCACACAAACTCCAAATGTCTCAAGCCCTCCCCCCAGCGGGCGCTGGGAAGCCTCTGTGTGTCTTCACTGAC
>NC_137202.1:27303868-27321368 GCF_960531495.2 Zeus faber
AAAGTCAAGCTCTCTGTAAAATTAAAAATAAAAATAGAAAAATGCTCTAAAAATTAAGAGGTTTACGACTTCTTGAAAATTTGACAGAAGAGCTGTGAAAATAGCAGCGGAGGACGGCAAAGGGAAGCTTCAGGCTTAGACACAGGGACGGGGAGTACAACAGTACTTCACTGGCCTCGGGAAAAAAATAAAGAAAATGAACATAAATGATGTGCTGTATGTGCATCGTATGTTTTTTTTCAAACATCATATCATGTTTATTAAAAAAATTATATATATATATATATATAAAATACTGTTGTTATATATAAAAAATACAAATATTTTTTAACACTTAAAAAAAATATAAATTCTGAATACCTCCTGCAGTACAGTCAGCCATAGTTAAAGGGTAAAAAGCCCAGTGGCTTGGGTGTACAGCAGCCGTAGACGCGAGGTTGGCGACCACAGCTGAAGGAAACTTCACGCCTTCTCCGCGGCCGAGCCGTACGAGGGGACGCTTTTTTCCGGGATGCAGAGGGCGACACCCGAGAGGGAAAGAAAAAAGCACTTTGTGTCGGCGCACGGGGAGGAGAGAGACAACGGAGCAATGATTTCGATATTGAGTTCTCAGGCGGTCAGTCGGATTGAACGGCCAAATGCCTCCCAATTACACCTGCAACCTGCAAACAGCAACGTTTTGGGCTGGCTGTTGTGACGACCACGGGGGGGGGGTGTGTAAGCTCCGTTGAGGACAAAACACAATTTGTCTGTCAAAAAGATGAAGCTCCAAATGATTCCCCTTGTGCAGGCAACTGGACAATATTGCTCGCGTTACTTCGGCGTCGCCGCCCTCAACTCCATCCAAAGTCCCCGGCAACTCCATCCCTCTCTCTGTCCGTCCGTTCCCCTTCTCTCTCTTTACTATGCCGCTCTCGCTCTCTCTCTCTGTTTGTGTGTGTTTGTGTGTGTTTGTGTGTGTTGTGTGTGTGTGTGTGTGTGTGTGTGTGTGTGTGTGTGTGTGTGTGTGTGTGTGTGTCTGAAGCCAAGCGCAGAGCGTGTGCGGCCCCCCCCGCCCCCCCTAAAAGGCCCGTAATTGATTTTGCTGTAATTGGTCAATGACAGGAGATGCTTTGGCAGAAATGGAGCATAAACAGACCTCAGACACAATTTGCAGCAGGATCAATGGGGGGCGGATGGGAAGAGACGGAGATGGAGGGAGGATGGGAGGGAGAGAGAGAGAGAGAGGGAGGGAGGGTGGGGGGAGGATAAGCAGCGCGGAGGGTGTCTCTCTCTCTCTCTCTCTCCCCCTCTCTCGCCTTCTTTAAGTGTCACCACCGTGTCTGATGGAGGCGGAGGAGCCTGGAAACTCTACGGATCAAGGACTTCTCAAATGGCTTCTCTATCTTTCTTCATATTTTCTTTGCCCCCTCCTTCTCTCTCTGGATTTTCTTCTTCTTCTTCTTCTTCTTCTTCTTCTTATTATTATTATTATTCTTATTATTATTATTATTATTATTGTTATATTATTATCTTATTATTATCTCTTTTTTTTTCGAGACTCACCACCCCGGTGGGGCGAGTTTTTCAGAAACAATGATGGGGAGAAATAAAGGCCAATGAAAGGCCTTTATTTAGAACAACCCACTCTGCAGGGAATAAAAGAGAACGCTCCGGACGCTCCGTCTCTGGCCTGGCGTGATGCTCCTTCACGATGGTTTAGCCCCTTTTTGTGCCTTTTCAAACACGCCCAGGATGCAGGGGTTATTAAATCCCCCCGAGCTGCCAGATCAGGTGGTGTTTTCCAGGTTTCTCTGCCAGGAACGCTCCCCGGCTGAGGAACGGCCCGGCCCATGGCCTTAAACGACAAGATCTATCTGTTCATAATTCTCTCATTTTGGGTCGGCATTCTGCTCCAATATATGGTCCTAGAAATGGTATTTCACCGTCTCCACCTTCTTGATTTGGTTCATTGCTCCTCGGTTTGGCCGACACCAGAGTGTGAATTATACAATGACGGGAGCGGAGGGCCCGTAATGCAGATGTGGGAGTTTCCTCCCACAGATAAGGGTTCAGGGAGGGAGACGTGGTGCGCCAACATGGCTTGAGATTTAATGTTTAGTTCAGTTCTGGCACGCAGGCCACAATATATATATATATATATATATATATATACACATATATTTAAATATATCCTTGAGGATCTATTCTTTTTGTTATTGCTGATACTCCTCCTGGGGCGCAGGGGGATCGGCGTTCTGCTCCTGGGCTGCTCACGAGCCCAGGAGCCAGGCGCCAGTCCTGCTCCGTGAGACGCACAAAACTTTAAGAAGCCCCCCTGCCGTGATTGGGCCCAATCAGCGGCATGCAGGTGCTGATTGGGCCCGATTCCAGGCAGCTTGGTGGCCGCGGGGAAAGGGAACCACGCTGTCATCCGCAGCCGCCGCTTGACCACGCCCCTTTGTCCGCCACGGCGCGGTTTCGCACGGATCTTTTTTGTTTCATTCAATGAGGAAACGGAGGAAAATAAACAAATCTACAATAAAAACACTTTCTTTGGAAAAAAGATGGTTCTGATCCGAGCTGCGGACCGCACCCTCCGCTGCGGAGCTGCTCCACGCATGGCGATGGAGCAGCGCAATGGTATGGTCCACTTTAGGGTGTCTGAATTCGCAGGACAAGATTCTTCCAGGCATGAATATGAGAAATATATTGTATTGTTTATGATCACAGGTAAGAAGGATATATAAATGTGTCCACCTCCTCCGACCTGTTGTTTTTACCTATTTTGGCAGGGTCCGATTCTCAATTAGGGATTCAGACCCCCCCCAATTCCCCCGTGATTTGATTCATGGCTGACACGACAAAACAACACCAAACATCCATAGATGCACCTCCGCCGCTAAACTTTGGGGAAAAGGCCTCATTTTAGCATGCTATAAGATTTTGCGCGCTCGAAAATACAGCCCTTGGAGTTAATGTCCTGCAATTGGGTTTTTGATGAGAGCCGCGTCAATTTGAAGAGGTTTGATTTGATCTCAGACGGAAAGGCAACCTCATCCGTCGCACGTCGCTGTTTGTGTGTGTTTGCGTGCGTGTGTGCGTGCATCTGACTGAGCGTCTGCCCGTGTATCCGCAGGGCTACGAGGTTCGGAGGATTCGAGCCATTGACCAGGATCTGGGCCGACCGAGAGGCATCGGCTACACCATCATTTCAGGTCTGTGGCACATAATCAATCTGACACCAGCAGCACAACCGAGGGGAATCAATCACTACTTATCATAATCCGGGAGCAATAATAGACAAGTCTCGTCAAGCACGGCAATCGACTGCTGCTGAGAGCGGCGAGAGGCTGGTGGAGGAGGCTTGTCCGTAATCGGCAATTAATCACTGTTTGGTGCAGTTGGTGTCGGCGTCGGTCCGTCATTGAGCGTCGTCGTACACAGGGTCGTCCGCGCCGCGGAGGCAGGAAATACAAATAGAGGAGAGAGACAAGTTGCAGCTTCGTCAAAAGGGGATGACATTATAATTTCCTACCCTTGCTTGTCATCTCAGTGCAAGTCAACGAGTCGACATACCAGCTCACCGTGCGCCGCCGTGGCATTGAAACCTCGCGGTCTGAAATTAAAATCAGCTGAACCCATTCATGTCTGTGAATGTGTACTGGTTTGCTTGATCAGCAACACATTGTGTCACGGTCCTTCGGATAATAACCTTGTTCCACTGCGTCCGTGCGAGCGCAGCATTTATATTTAATATTTAATATTATTAATGTCGGCATTCAAGAGGCGCGCCGGCGCCGGCGCTGATGGAGTGCAGTGGTTCAGTGTACTTCAAATCTGGCCTCACCAGGCGTCACGGTTTTGCTCATCACGAGCCACCTTCTGCCGGGTGCTTTTGCTGTTTGTGAACTCAGCTGCGTGAAGCGTGTGTTGGACCTTGATGCATAAACAAAGTGAAAGGGCTCAGAACGCCAGACACGCCCTGTTTTCCGCCACAAATCTTCCTCCGATGCTTTCGTCTCCTCAAATCTTCGTCGGTACAACAATTGAAGACAACTCCTCATTCTGTTCGGTCGTGCAGCCGTGGGGGAATAAAACGCCATCTTGGCCCCTGTAGCGGCCAAGACGGCGGGGGCTACAGTAGACGGGTGCGGCCCCCCGCCCCCCTCCCCCTGGCTGTGCCAGTTGGCTGACAGGGCCTTGCGTGCATATTTTTTTCATTTAATTTGAAAATGGAGGAAAATAAATACATCTACAATAAATAATATAATAATATAATAATAAACACATTTTTATTTTATTATTTTATTTGCTTTCTTTGGAAAAACATCGCCCCGATCTGAGCTGCGGAACGCGCCCTCCGCTGTGAAGCTGCTCAGCGTAATGGTACGGTCCATTTTAGGGGTGTCTGAAATCAAAGGACAAGATTCCTCCAGGCATGAAAATGGGAAATATATTGTAATGTTTACGATTACAGGTAAGAAGGATATATAAATGTTTCGACCCCCCTGACCTTTTGTTTTTACTTCTTTTGGGGGATCCAAGTCTTATTTGGGGGGGTCAGACCGCCCCCCTTAAGCTCCAAATGGCCTCTGCAGAAGCCAAGACGGCGGAGTCACAGCAGACGGTTGCGGGCCCCCGCCTGCTGAGTCTCTGCTTGACCCCGGAGCGAGGGAATTCAACACACTCACGTTTCCAGGAACAAACAAAACAAATCATTTCTCTACGTATGTTTTTGCCAAATTTTGGCGCTCACTCAATAATGTTCCCACCGCTGGAAATACAGCTTAATTTTTTTTTAAATCCTAAAACTCCCATCCCCTCATAAATGTTCTTCCGGCGTCGCTGTGTGCCAGTGCGCGCTCTTGAATGCGCTCCTGCATTCCATCAGGACACAGCCTCCCTGGCCGGGTCCTGTGTGCGCCAACCCTCTGCTCCCGCCCAGCGCACGCGCCTCCTTTCTCTTACTTACAGGCGGGTGCCACACGTTGTGTTGTGTTGCGTTCGGGCGCAGAGTTCGGCGCTAACCTCTAGAGGAGAAGAACATTAAAAAGTCATTAATTAGCTGCTGCGCTCCGCTCTCAGTCATGGCACGGAAAAAAAATATATCAAGAGTTATCGCAGCACACTAAGCCTTTACGGAGATAGAGCCTGTAGGCTCGATAAAATCATTATAAGTCTGATGGATAATGAAATGTGAACGATGATGCGGTGCCAAGAGAAAAAGGTGGAAGGGTGAGATTGTTGGATGTCAGATTGCCGTGTGTGTGTGTGTGTGTGTGTGTGTGTGTGTGTTTGTCTGTCTTAGTTTGTGTGTGTTTGGCTGTGTGTGTGTGTGTGTGTGTGTGTGTGTGTGTGTGTGTGTGTGTGTTTGTCTGTCTTAGTTTGTGTGTGTGTTTGGCTGTGTGTGTGTGTGTGTGTGTGTGTGTGTGTGTGTGTGTGTGTGTGTGTGTGTGTGTGTGTGTGTGTCTGTCCGTGTGTGTGTCTGTCAGTGTGTGTGTGTGTGTGTGTGTGTCTTTGTGCATGCGTGTGAGCCTTTATGTGTGTGTGCGTGTGTCTTTGTCTATGTGTCTTTGTTTGTGTGTGTGTGTGTGTGTGTCTGCGTGTTTGTGTCTTTGTGTGTGTTTGCAGGTGTGTGCATGTGTGTGTCTTTGTGTGTGTGTGTGTGTGTGTGTGTGTGTGTGTGTGTGTGTGTGTGAATCCCCCCTTCACAAGCACAGCCTCCCCCCACCCCCCCGGGCGTGCTGGTTGCTGTGTACAGCACCTCCTGGTTCGCTGCTCCTCCTCCAGAGTGTCCTCAGAGGGCACGACTCCAAGTCCTCCGGGACTTGTCTCATTAGTTCGGTAATTAAGATAAACGAGGTTTTAATTGCGGCAGAGATTTATGCTAATGATCACGGGACCCGAAGATGGAGCCCCCCCCTCTCTCTCCACCAATCAGGAAGGCTGTTCTAGGATGTTTTGATGTAAGTGGGAGATAGTGTCTCCCTCTGATGATGGCGTACAGCGTTGTGTTTATTATCCTGGTGGAGAGATGGAGGACGCGGGCGGCACTGCCAGCGGACCCCCCCTCCGCCGCCGAGCGTTCTGTGTGGCGCGCGGGGCTCAGTTATTGAGGGGCGGGGCTACGGAATTTGCCGTAAATACATCAATATGCGAGGCATCAATTTCAAGTGTCGCTTCTGTGGATCCACAAGTACCACACACAATGGATGGAATAAACAATAACAATCGCAATCACTGTTCAAAATAGACCGAGGCAGAGGAAGCTGAAGCCCACAGGCTACTTCAAATGGAAAACATAGAAAACGCAATAAGAAATTGCAGGTAGAATATCAGTAAATAACAATAACTGTATTGATTACTGTTGAATATGCTGCACAGTCTGGCCCATTTTATGCATCTCATTCTCAACGGATCCTGGTACATGGAGAGAAATAGTAAATATGTCATAATTATATTATTATTATTATTATTATTATTGTAAAAAAAAAGGCTCATGTTGGTAAATAAAGTTTGTCTTGCTATTTTTTTTTGAACGCATTGCAAACTAAATATGGAAAAACATATCCTCCATTTAAGTCACAGTTCATTCAGAGTTCATGGTGGTTACGTATTACGTACGAGAAATCCATACTTTGAGAAAAATTTTGAGAAAATCTCCTTCTTTAGCAGCTTCTAGCAGTAGATTTTGAACCACACTTCGGTAATGTTGTCACGGTAACGCTGTCATGGTAACGCTGTCACGGTAACGCTGTCACGGAACATGGATTTTCTGCAATTACTTGGCAGACCTACCGTGGGGCTATTGCAATTTTTTAAGTGTAATTCTTCTAGCCCCGCCCCTGCACCCTCCTTTACAGGGGAGCTTGAGCCCTCTCTGAACAGCACGATTAGAAATTGTCACTTTCACATTATTATGGCTCCTAACTATTGTTTTGCTCTAAATTTTTATTGTTATTATTATTATTATTATTCTTGGCATTTTTCGGGCTAAAAGTATCTGAAACACGGCAACCGCAGTATGCACAGACATGGTTGAGGTCTCGTGAGAACAGCAATGATTCAGATGTCTTGATTAATACCGTTTGATCGATACCGATTTAAAATTGGAGCAGAAATTAGTGCAAAACTGTTGCAAATTTACCAGACGTTGAAGAACGTTGGCACAACTTGATTAGTTTGAAGAGAAGAAACAGAAGAAACAGAAACAGTCTTTAATCATCACACGACACTCCACAACACATGCTTGCACACACACACACACATGCACATGCTTGATGGTGGCCGGTGAAATGGCTCCTCTGCTTTTGACCCATCCTGGCTTGTCCTTCCTCCGGGGGCACAGCCAGGAGCAGTGGGCAGCATACGTGGACGCGCCCGGGGACCAGGTGATAAGTGTCCATCGCTGGTCAGACGATGATGGGTGCATGTTTTTGGTGGGGGTCCTTACTGACGTGAGGTGGAGGAAACCCCATGTGAACATGGGGAGAACATGCAAACTCCACACAGAAAGGCTCCTGTTTGGGAGATAACCCGCCGGAGCACGGTGCCAACAGCGCCCCAGGCGGGAATCGAACCCAGGACCTTCTTGCTGTGAGGCAGCAGTGCAATGCACTGCGCCACCGAGCGGGGAGCATTGTGACATCATCACCCAAAGTCATATAAGTCCAAGCTTCGTGTTTCGGAACTCATTCACATCCAGCGACTTGCGCCCTGTGGACTGTATGGCATTCACAGACGACCCGCGTAGACAGGCAACCTGGGCCGATGCCTCGCTTGAATGAAACTCGGAAAACTGTAACTCGTGACACGTTTCGCAAAACCCCGAAAACTATAATCAGTCACAGAAGATGTTTTTACATCGCAGGAGGTTCTAAGAACCGTTGGAGGATGGTGACTAATATTACGAAAGTTGATAAAGTCCTAGAAACAGAAAATGAAGGTGAATAACTGATCCATTTGACCTTTCTGAAGGTGGCTTTGTTTTAGTACTAAATCAATGACAGGCGAAATCAGGTGATCTTTATGAATATTGTTTTATTTGACAACTGTGTTTAAGTTTAAACTGTTTCTTTGAATTTTTGAAGATTTTTGTACTATAAAGACATTTCCTGTCATGTGATCTTTATAAATATTGTGATATATTGTTTGGTTGTTTTGTCCAAATGGTTTGGCCAACTTTTCAATTAAACAATTATCTGACGTATTGTCATGACTCGACTCCGCTTAAACGTTTGATTCAGATATGTTCACCTGGTCTAACATTTGAGATTGAAGAATTGGGAAATTTGGAATTGGTTTCAATACAAAACAATGTGTTTCGCGGAACCTCGGAAAACTGTAATACCTACCCAAGATGACTAAACTGGACCCCGTGTATTGGTGCCTGTACATATATTTGGAGATGTTTCTGTTCATTTTGCAACAGTCAAGCCCATGGAAAACAGGTAAATGGTTAATAATACTACTAATAATTAATAAGTACTCGCAACTACTATTGCTCTATTCAGCAATGTTTAAAGCCAACACCCCCCTGGTGAGGTAGAACCATACGCTCTACATAGCCTTAGAATGCCGCTCTACAACCTGTCACCCTACAACATTTTCAAGGAGAATTTCACAGTTCACAGTAGAATACAACTTATTATTTGACTTTATTCAACTCAAGGTTAACTTGTCGACAGAGAAGACGTAGTCCGACCGGTGCGCTGAGACGTTTTTATGGGTTCAGTGAGAAACTGCAGATGCGAGTCGTGTGGCGATCGTGTTTGAACACTAAGCTCGTCGTACAGCGCCCCCTCTGGCATCACGGAACAAAGACGAAACCTCGAGTGCAATCCCCGCCCATCCACATTGAAGCGTATTCCGTTTGTTGTATTAAGCTACAGGCAATATTATGCAACGCTTATTAAAAGGGCTCTCAATGTGGATAATAAATTTGCATAATAAAACTGTTTAAGATGGGTAGGCAGCTCCTGGCTCTGAGTGGTAATTGGCCCTTTAGGAAATATTGGCGGAATGGCAGCAACACCGGCCCAGGTGTTCATGTATCCAGTTTGTGTTGCAGCAGCATTTTCCGGGAATCAAATATATGCTGGCTCACTGTCGGTGCACCAGTTGCTATGGCTTCAGTCCCATTCATAAAATAAAAAATAAAAAACACAATCTGGATTTTTCCACTCCTGGTTGTAGCCATAAATATACTCTCCATTAAGACCAGTGTGGTAGGCCTATATGATATGTGATGTGCAAAAACAATCAATTGTATGCATAGGTCATGATCATGTAAATGTTCTAATACGTGCACCAATCAACCGTCAGAAAGCCGAAAGCAAATTTCCACTCCTGCGGACTTTAAATTTCCATTCTGTTTCACTCTATTTTACTGAGACCAAATGTCTAAGGAAGCCCGTTTTACACGTCATGCATAGAGTTTGTGTCTGTAATCAGAGGGTATGAACAACGCCAGGACGCCTGCCAAGCTCATCCTACCAGCATCTCGTTTATCTCTCTCGCGTGCGTCGCTTGGTATCGTTTTTTTCTGGCGCACGCACCGGCACAGCTAATCCCATCCTACCCCCCCATCTCTCCGGATTCTTTGAAGATCCTTCCCATCAAAGCATCTCTCCGTCGCCGAGAATCGCAGCGCAAGAAATCAAGCAGATCCTTCTTCTTTCTTTTAAAAAAAAACAAAAAAAAAACCCCAGCAAAACAAAACGTCGCAGCGGTCCGAGCGGAATAATTCGTCAGGCCAAGATGAGCTTCCGTTTCTCCGCCTAGCGGGGAGGGGGGGGCGGTCGAAATGAAAATCAGCTGCAGAGTTGGGGGGGATCCGGAGGGGGCCGGGGGAAGGAGGGCGGCGGCTGAGGGGAGCGACACCGGAGCGCCGCACGTAGCCACGGGCGCTCGCCGACCCCGCCGCCCTCATCGGGAGCGGGAGGCAAAATAACCTGTCTTCCCCGCCGCTGCCTGGCCTGCGGCCCAAACAACCTGTCTGCCCCCCCCCCCCCCCCCACACACACACACAGACGGACAGACAGACAGGTGGGAGACAGACGGACCTTCCTGTCCAGATGTCCAGATGAGCGGTGCTGTGCAGGAGGGGCTGTCCGTGTGTGTTGTACAGGTCAGACAGGTGGAGCCACGCCATTTTCCGCCTGGACAGACTGATAAGTAGAAAATGTGATTACCCCCGCCCCCCCCCCTCTCTGTGTTGCCATAGCCCAGTGCTCCCCCCCCCCCCCCTCTTTTCCTTGGCCCCCCCCTACACCTGCCTTGTATCAGCACCGGGCCCCGATATGGACAAGGCTAAAGCCTGTTATTCTTCCGGGAGCTCTCCCGCTTGATTTCCACCTCGCTGGGATTTCTCTGGGTTTTTCAATTAAACACCGCGGGCTCTGCTCGGCCTGCCGGAGTGTAATCCCGGCACAAGACTGATAAGCGAGCGGGACACTGGCTAAACCGCTGCACAGACTCCCCACGCCCCGAACGCTCCAGCCGGGGCCTTCAAAATGGTCTTAGTTTTCGGTTCCCTCCTCGGTTAGAATTTCTGGTTCTTGTTTGCAGGCTTGAAGTGGGTGAGAAAGTAAGTGTCTCAGAAGTCAGGAAAATCAACTCTTCCACCTCCTCTTATTGGTCATGGTCTCCCTCTGATGATGGCGTACAGCGTTGTGTTTATTATCCTGGTGGAGAGATGGAGGCCACACGCGTGACACACAACTGGCTGGCCCTCGGCTCATTTCCTTTGAGATTCGAGTCTCGGCTCAACTGGCGTCGGCCGGCGGAGGCAGCCGAGTCGCTTCCAAACGATCCGAGTCGTTTCAAAGATTTGTTGGCCGGCGCCGAGTAGCCGGCCGGGTCCTGCGTCCCGCGCTCATGCACGGCGAAGGGACCGCGAGCGCAGAGCCCCCGGCGATGATGATGCGAAGGCATCAAAGCCTACGATCGATGGCTTTGAGTTTGGTTCTTTTTCACGGGACCCGAGAGAAAGCCGCATTGATAGAAGCTCTCTGGGCTCTCAGCGCAGCCCGGGACCCGCGTCAGAAGGTGGCACATTTGGACACCGCCCCCCAGGGTTGGGGTACACCCGCTCACAGCCCCCTCGGGTGTACCTGCGCTTGTTGTCTTCAACCTTTCAAGATGAACTTTGGACATCACCAGACGTCATCACTTTAACTGAGAGGTCGTCTCTACTCCCAAACATTTCATGTTGGAGTGAAGTTGGAAGACAATATCTCAAACTCTTCATCATCGTCGTTCTCCTGTGGGCGTAATCCCTTCCAAAGGAAGTGACACTAATTTGTGTACATTTCGCAAAGTATACGAAATCTTTGCCCGGGGACTCGGCGGCACTGGCTGAGTGCCTCCCGTCGCCTCACTAGAATGTTCCCGCGCTCCCACGGTGTTGTCAGGGAAAACAAAAAAAAAAAAACAGAGGAAAACAGTTGTCACCAGCTTTAGTCACGGCGATTACATTCGGGGAAGTCGACAAGCGGCGGCCGTCCTCGAAAAGCTCACCGGGACGGGGACGAGAGGAAGTGGTCCTCGTCCTCGTCCTCGTCCTCGTCGCGCAGCCGCCACCGCCTCCGCCTCCGCCACCACCGCCTCCGCCGCCGCGCTCGACTGGGCTCGTCAGAAGGCGCGGCTTCCTCTCGCACCTCGTCCTATAAATCGCGTACGTTGTACGTTGTACGTTTCCTGCTTCAACTCAGTGCATTCCGTCGACCGGAGACGCTCTCTCTCGCCTCCTCCTTCCCTTCCTCACTCTGTCTTCCGCCTCCTTCCCATTTCGCTGTCTGTCTCTTGCTCTTTTCGGCGAGCGGTCGCTGGAATTTCAATGAGCGAGCCCCTGTCGATGAGAGAGCCCACTTCTTTTTTCCTCCCGTTGTTCGTGACGCGAGGACTCTGGCGCATTTGGGAAATGAATGGGGAGTTTAATGGGGAAACCCGCGCCCCTTGTTCCCTTCCTCAATTTGGTTTACTGATATCTTGTTATTCTAATATCAGCAGCTGCACTTCCCACAAACTACATGTGTTACCAAATAGAAATAAAAGCGATGAAATGTGTGCGTGCGTGCGTGCGTGCGCGCGTGTGTGTGTGTGTGTGTGTTGCTGTGTCTTATTATTATTATTATTATTATTATTATTATTATTATTATGCACTTTCACAACAGTCGTCAAAATCCTGTTGCGTGTTTTCTCATATTCCAGGCCACTACTGTCGGTAATGCAGGGAGCTCGGCCCAATCCTCGCGAGCCTCACATCACAGAATCAATTCCCGCTCGTTAGATTCACACACATGCACACAAACCCCCACGCGCACACACACACACACACACACACAGACCATAAAAGTGCCCGCGCACTTCCACAAGCTCACATGCATTCATAGCCAATATGACTAAATATGAATCTTGAAACGGAACCGTTTTGTCAGGTGTGGTTGTGATTTTTTGTGTGTTTGAGGTCTCGGTGTGTGTGTGTGTGTGTGTGTGTGTGTGTGTGTGTGCCTGTGCCTGTGTGTGTGTGTATGTGTGCGTGTGTGTGTGTGTGTGTGTGTGTGTGAGAGACCATTCCGGCCGCCTGGGGGGGCGGGGCCGAGGTGTGGGTCTAATCACAGTATCCTGGCAAGAGCGAGAGCACTCTCTATATCAGAGCAATTAGGTTATGAATATATTTTCTCTCAAAGGGACCCGCGAGTCATTCGGTATCGCTTCAGCTTGTCTCGCAGGCCAACCTTGGCAGAGCCCCGTACGAGCGCTCGGCCCCGGGGGCCAGGAGCGCTGAGTCGCAGCGTCCTTTATCCGACGCGGGGCTTAACTGCACACCCAGAAATCCACTGTTTCAGTGCGAGAGCTCACATGGTGACACTCTGAATTCTCAGGTGTGAGCCTGTGTTTTTTGGGGTTTTTTTTGCGTGCGTCTCCCTGCCACTGGTTTCCTCAAGTCAGCGTGGCTGCGGAGCTGGCTCAGTGTATCGCGAATTTGGCCAGTTCACTGGAGCCGGCAAACTAATCTAAAAGGTAAAGAAGTCCTCACGGTGTAGACCTATTCCTCAAACTTTTTTATGTCGATTTATTGTTCACACTCTTTTCCCAATTATTTTGAACACCCAATGTTATCGCAAATGAACACAGCGCTAATAGAACTGACTAGGGAAAAAAATTGACTTTTAAATCCGATGTTTCAATCTACATCGAATGGAGTTAGCCTGCATTTAGTCCCGAGTGTTGTAGTGTGAAGGGGTGTAAGTTACCGCTTCAGGAACAGCGGCCAAAAAGCCGTATCCCCGGACACACTTTCTCTACTCCCGCGGCTTGCCGACCGTTCAGCCGAATATAAGCAGCAGCTTTCTTCATTCCCACCTCCGGCTCCCTCTCTCTCCATCTTCCACCTTTTGGCCTCAATCCAGGCTAATTACCCAGAGGGCAGAGCTCCCCCCCAGCCTGGCTCTTGTCCTCCGGGGCACCTCAATCCGTCTTTTCCCCTCCATGCCTCCTCCGCTCTCCACTCCGTCTGCTTGGGGCCAATAATGGAGATCAGAGATTAGGGCGTGGGGAGCGGCGGCGCGGGTTAATCTGTTGACCTTGGTCATTGTGCAGTGTAAACGCAGCTGCCCCGGAGTTCGCTTCCCCGGAGTCCAGAGCTCCACTACTACCACAGACAACTAAGCTCAAGAAGAGGGAGTCGTAAACCCCGCTGTCCGTCCGAGTCAAAGTGCGGCTCAGGGGCCGTAACTTGTGTATAGATATGGTTGGGCTGTACCCGAGGAACCCCTGATGCGTTCACTGACTCCAGTAGCAGCCAATGGGGTTAGGGTTAGGGTTAGGGTTAGGGTTAGGGTTGGGTTGCCATGAGTGCACTACCTACGTCAGCGAGATCATCCATCTGTTGTTAAGACGGCCCACAAGCAGATTTCACAAATTTGACGGACCCGGCGTTTATACATTTTGCTAAAACGTTGGCGTGTTTGAAGGGCCGTGTTTCTGCTGAGCGGGCGCGCCGTTTTTTGGCCCCGCCTACTTCGTGAAAAAAACATTCCTCTTAAAGCATATGGTCGCCAGAGCGGCTCGCAAGGCGCCGACAGCTGGCGAGAGTCGTCGGTATCGGCAAGGGATAATTGAAGCGGTTGCAATTAGACTTCCCCTATTTTAAAGGGCTCTCTCAATCAGCCCCGCGTCCATGACGACGCTTCGCCCCGACCGCCGACAGGGAGAGAGAAAGGAGAGAGAATGATTTGTGGTGTTTGATTTAGAGCGATCGAGAAAGTATTTGATGACATTAGAGTGGCCGGCCACCGGGGGACGGAGGGGAGAAGATAAGAGGGAATGGAGACGGAGTTCGCAGTGATTTATCGGTTGCGGCGATGAACCAGGGGTGCAAAAAAGGTGAGAGAGTGGCAGGAGGAAAAAAAAAGACCCGAATACATTTTTAAAAAGGCACGGCAGCACAGCAGCATGAGTCACGGTTTCAATTTGTATTTGGTATGGAGACGCGTGAAAAGGGAGGGGACCCCCGTGCAGCACGCGGAGGGTCTGATAGATCGGCAGGGGGAAGGCGAGGAGACAGTGACAGATGAGAGAACAAGATGTGGGACGAGCGGGAGACGCTCCGGCCTCCTCAGCGGAGTAGGCAAGACAGATACTGTATATATACCAGAATGGAGCCGCAATTTATATTGCATGATGTCAGGAAATACACACACACACACACACACACACGCGCGGCCTTCCTTTGCACCTCTGCTCTTCTCACTCTAACCTGGCCCTTTTTGCCTCGCACGTCCCTCTGTTTTTTTTCCACCGGACCCGTGTTTTGTACCCTCTATTGTCTAACTTTGCGTTCCTTCTTCCTTGTCCACCTGTCTGTCCGTCTGTCCGTCTGCGTGCCCCCAGGAAACACCAACAGCGTATTTGCCCTGGACTACATCAGCGGTTCTCTGACGGTGAACGGCCAGCTGGACAGAGAGAACCCGCTCTACTCGGCAGGATTCACCCTCACTGTCAAGGTGAGTGCCTGGCCTGGCCTGGTCTAGGGTGGCAGCGGGGGCGGGGGTAGAAGACTTGGGTATGGGGTGTCGTAGCGTAAGAGCTTAACAGCATCGTCTCGGATTCATTGTTGTGCCTCGCACCTCCTCGATGCTTTATGGGCAATTCCGCGATGCGTATAAAACGGGACAACCTCGAGTGCGACGCTGCTTTTAATCAACAGCTCGCGACCATTTTTCAAGTAACCATAGGCTTAACAATGATCCCAGCTCACGGTTTGGCTCTTATCGCCGCGATGCGCTACTTGGACACAGTGTGAATCTGTGGCATCGACGTGGTTCCCTTCGGAGCCTGGGGGGGGGGCAAGGAGGAGGGGGAAGCCGAGGAGAGGATGAAGCAGCAGGATGTGGCGTCGCGGGCACTAGAGGGTCCTTTTGTCCCCGCCTCGACAGCCCTCCTTCTTCCATCTGAGCTGGCTGAAGTCCCTCTATCCTTCTATCCCCCTGCGGCTGATCCCGGCTCCGTCCCCCTGGGCTCCTTAGCGTGGCAGCCGTGCCCTCGCCGCCGGCCCTCGCGCCCACGCCGTCCCTGCTCTTTCTAGCGAGTCCTTCCCCCCTTTGACTCCCGCGCGCCGTGGCATTCCCCCGAGGAGGAGGCAGGACACGTAGAATGGATTTGCGAGCGGCAGCCAAGGCCAGAGGATTTGTGATCAAACGGCCCAGTTCTATCAGGCAACCTGGGAGGGAACGCAGGGAATGTCGATGGGCCCGTCAAACCCAAACCTTTTCTACAAAGTATATTTGTGCGCTGCATATGCTAAACATGGACAAGCGCAGACTCGGCGGTCGCCGGTCAAAGCTTACCAACAGGGATGGACGGACACAACAGGATGCCAGATACAAGTATAGCATCAAAAATGACCGGAGAATTGTATCATCCAAGTGGCCCCCGATCATCCGATCCCAACATCACTGGAACCTTGACAGGAAGTTGTGGAGTGCGGAGCAGGTTTCCACACCTCCTTCATCCCTCAAACAACTGGAGGGTGAATGCTGCAATATCCCTCTACACACATCTTCCGAAGGCAAACGGTCACTGTACTCTTCCTTTGGCCCTTGTTTATATTGTCCACCACCGTACAGTGTACTACTACTACCCTACAGTGTACTACTACTAGCCTACTATGTGCTGTGTACTGTGTCTGTGTGTGTCTGTATGTGTGTGTCTGTATACATTGTTTTAATGGTGAAGCTGGTAAGGACCGTCGGTGGTTGAGTGCACCACAGTTTTAATTTGAAAGTCATTATTGAAGTCCCCTGACTATATCAAAGCCTTGTGTTATTCTACTTTTTCTCTTGCTCGAGTTTATTTCGGCAAAATGAAATCAATGGTTGCAAATAAGAAAAGCAGAATAAGCCAATGCGCTGATAACGAAAAAAGACTCTCCCGCCAGAAAACATATTTATAAGATATGGATTTTTTGTTCCTTACATTTTCTCCCCTCTCCTCCACCCGCACTTTGCTGGGTGGCGCCGCTATCGACCGGCGGAGCACTGCAGTAATACGACTAATTCCTCAACTTCAGGCAGTTTATACAGCCCCGGCCGCCCGGCGCTCTGGGGGTCAAGCGTTTCGGCTGCCGGCCGACAACAGACACTGAGCTCAACCCGTCCCACCCCCCCCTCACTCCGTGATTACTCCTGACTCCGCCCCGTAGCTCCACCCCCGCCGGTCACCCCTCCATCAGCAGTAGCTTTTTTGTTATTTACAGGGGATTCACAGCTAGAAACGTCTGTGCAGACGGAGAGAGAGGGAGGAGAGCGTAATTGTGTCTTCTGAATGGGACACTTTTCTCTTTTCTCTCGAATCCTATTGTGTGTGTTTGAATGTGTGTGTTTGAATGCGTGCGTGTGCGTGTGCGTGTGTGTGTGTGTGTCTTGGCCTCACTTTGAGCCCCATTCTATGATTGCCTGGTGTCCGTTAGTCCACCTTTTGATCCGATAAATGAACAGCTGTAAATACCTGGCAGAGATTGCATGCCCGCTCGCCTCTTTCCAAAATGACATTCTCAGCGCAATGAAATGCACTTCACCTTTCTCTCCCTCTCTCTCTCTCTCTCTGTCTCTGTTTCTCTATTTCTCTCTCTCTGTCTCTCTCTATCTCTCTCTATCGCTGTCTGCCTCCTCTCTCTTTTTTCCAACCCCTCCTTCTCCAACCATACCCCTTTTTTCACTGTTCTTTCCGCCCTTCGACCCCACCCCCATTCTCTCCATCCTCTGTTTTCCTCTGGCTCCTCCCTCTCCCTCCACCTCCACCTCCACCTCCTCCCCTCTCCAGGGGACAGAGCTGAACGACGACCGCAGCCCGTCCGACGCCACCGTCACCACCTCCTTCACCATCTTGCTGATCGACAGGAACGATAACGCCCCCAAGTTCAACAGCTCCGAGTACAGGGTCCGCATCACGGAGCTGGCCCAGGTGGGCTTCGCTCTGCCCCTCTTCATCCAGGCGGAGGACAAGGACGAGG
>NC_137202.1:27323868-27343868 GCF_960531495.2 Zeus faber
GTGTGTGTGTGTGTGTGTGTGTGTGTGTGTGTGTGTGTGTGTGTGTGTGTGTGTGTGTGTGTGTGTGTGTGTGCCTCTGTGAAGTGTGGAGAGGGGGTTGAAAGAGAAGGGAGGGAGAGGAGCCGAAAGTAGCATAACTAATGGAGGAGAAGGAAAAGTCAGTATGACGGGTGAGCTAAATGCAGGGAGGGAGGGAGGGACAGATAGCGAGAGTGTCTTCCAGAAAGGAGAGAAAAGGCTTGAATGAGGAGATAGCGATGTATTTAGCAGCCGTGTGTGTGTGTGTGTGTGTGTGTGTGTGTGTGTGTGTGTGTGTGTGTGTGTGTGTGTGTGTGTGTGTGTGTGTGTGTGTGTCGGTTTGGGTGTAGCTCTACCTCTATTCACTCAAACACCTGAATCCATTCAAAAAGCTGCAAAACTGTTCCATATTGTTTTTTTCTTCTATTATGAACTTGCATTTGGAGGCATGGCTTTATCTACACTCAGAGTGATTTCAATACATTTACTTCGACAAAGAATTACACTTTGGATGGAATTACAGGTTGAAACAAAGACGTAGACAATGAGACGTACAACGAGAAAATATATGATCAGATAGAGCATCAAAACCACAATGAAAATGTGGTTTCTCTTACTGGAGATCGGTGCTATAGAGCTTCATCATCATCATCATCATCATCATCATCATCATCATCATCATAATACTACATGTGTCTTATGCATGAAGCCGTTCTGGAAAACAACAGACTGAAATGATCTCACTTTGCATGCACGGTGCCTTCAGTTCTGACAGACAACTCTAAGATCTTCAACATGATCTTTGTTTGTTTTCCACTGTGGGAGGTTGGGGGCGTCCACGGCTCATCGCGCCCCCTGCGGTGCACAGCGAACCTGGGTCGACCTCGTGAGCTGGATATGTAGGAGTGATGAGCTTCAATCCCCCCCATCACATAGAAGACATTAACAGGTGGATGCAGGGGAGGTGGAGGGAGCGCAGCAACACAGCAGATAAACAGGCAGCAAGGCGGCTCGGGCAGGAGGGATCGGCTGCTTAAATAGTCCCGCCCATATAAGGGCGTGGAACTGTGTGGCGCCGTCGAGTTGTCTGACAGAACCAGCTCCGCAAGATGCGCCTCATTTTTCAAAAATCTATGAATGTTGCGGCTTCGGTTTAAAAGATAATTCACTGAAATTGAACACATTTTGAGGGGAAATATTGTTCTGAATGGCTAACCACCACCCGGCGTCAATGTCCGTGAAGCACAAAACACAAGGTTCACAGAGCAGAATGAGCCCGACAGATTTGGAAATGACACAGTGTTGCTTTTTTGGGAACCGTGTCTACGCGAGCAAGTTGGAGACGCTATGCCAAAGAAAATAGTTCTGGATGTAGCTGCCTCCAGCTGAGACGCAGGAAGGTGTATTTCCCTCATTCACAGGCGCTAGGCTAGGTGATTCCCCCTTTTGCTTGTTAGCATTGAGCTGACGCGGTTAGCAGGCGGCCCATCGCGATCTCGGCACACAAGGTTGACGTCGGCCACCTCGTAATCTGGGCAAAAATGGTGGGCGGGTGGAACAAGGGGTGTAGTCGGATGACGAGGAAAATGCTTGCCCGCACGTTGTCTCGACTTTGAAAGAGTAAATCAACTCTCGTGATCAGTTCGAGCGATTTTAACGGATCGATTTTAACGGATCCACACACGCACATGCGCACATCCCATAATTTTTCCATCAAACTACAGGAAGTCTGAGTAGAAACTAAGTATAATAATGGATCAAATTAGTCTATTATTTTTAGATCTCTCTCGCTCTCTCTCTCTCGCTCTTTCTATATATATATATATCGATATACACTACTCACAAAAAGTTATGGATATTCGGCTTTCGGGTGAAATTTCAGGATGAACCTAAAATGCACTATAATCTTTACAGGTGAAATTCGACCTTCTCTAAACTTTTGAATGCACAGGTCCAACTGTTCAATGTTTCAGTACTTTTTGCACAACTTGCTATTCTCTCACAAGAAGCTGAACGGCAAAATACACAACAGGTGTTTGATCCATGAATCAACCAATACATTTCCTGGTTCAATTAAAATTAGGTATTTATTTAGGTATTTAGGTATTAGGTATTTAAACAGTCCTCTTCATCATGCTGTTTACATTTTGACATCATGAGACCAAGACGACACCTAACAACTGATCAACAGTACCTCACCGTTGTGAGGCTTCAAACAGGATGTTCTCAGAGGGAAGTGGCCACTGAGCTTAGAGTGTCACAGAGTGTCATCAGCAGCTTGCAATAGAGATACAGAGACTGGAAGAGTCACAGAAAGGCATAGAAGTGGACGTCCTTTGGCCACATCCCACACTGATGAGCGCTGCATTGTGAACAGTGCCCTGCAGAACCGGATGATGATGCCACTCAACTCCAGGCACATTTAAGGGAGGTGAGAGGCACCAAGTGTCACGTCAGACCATTCAAAACCGTTTACATCAGAGTGGTTTGCGTGCTAGACCACCTGCAAGGGTACCTGACCACACCACCTGAGGGGCCAGGCCTCAGCAAACAATAAGTCGACTTGTGAACAGCATGAGACGTCGTTGTCAAGCTGTAATTGATGCTCAAGGGCACATGACAAGTTATTGAGACATAAAAAACCCACCACTGTTGTTGGCTTTTGTTTCAATCAATTGTTTGAGATGAGGAAATCACCATTGCATGCTTCTACTTAAATACCCTCCTTTCATGATATAATATCACTGTCACGTGAACTTTTTAAATTTTTCATAAATTTCAGCCGAAAGCCAAATATCCCTATTTTTTTGTGTGTAGTGTATATAGGATACAGTATCTATATATAATTGTGTTGCCGGACAGAATACTAAACTGCTATAGTCTGTGGTGGCGGTCTAACAGAAAGAAGTTTCGGTTGTTGATTCAGTGAGGAGGTCAAACAGAGTGGTGGTGACAGTATGGAGATGCTGAGGGATGGACTGAACACACAGCACAGCGTCCCCTTGTAGACACAGCGCCGGGGCCGTTCCGACAGCAAACCCCCGCCGCCCGGACCCCGCCCGCTCACCGTCCTCCACTTGACAAACACTGCATCCTAAATGGAAGCGGGGAATCCTGAACGTGCCATTTGCCGACAGCAATCACAAAAGCGCCTATTGTTGCCAAACGCAGTGTCCACGTGTGAACATGACGTCTCGCTTGCACGGTCACCAAAAATTCCTATTCGAGGATTAAACCCGTCGAAAACAGCCGCGCAATTTCACATGTGAATTCTCACATTTGAATCAATGTTTTTCTGGGGCCACTCTTGACTTTTATTGGAGACAGCGGTGGAGAGACAGAGGGAATGGGGTTGTGGAGAGAGACATGCAGCAAATGAGCGCTGCTGCAGCCGTTTTGCCAATTATGCTGTGTGCCCTTATCTGGTCGAGCCACCAGGACACCTTGACATTCCACATTTAACCACATGTGAAATACACGTGAGAATGTGTGATTTTTGGAACAAACGCCATATAAATCACATGTAAAAGTAAACCCCTGTTTGAGGCATCGTAAAACCCTTAGGATATGAACACAAGCAAGGTTTGGGGGTTCTTACACATGGGTTGCACATGTGCTGTGCGTGGGTCTTCAGACTCACTAAGTTGACCCCTGCAGGTAACATGCTGAAGTGTCCTTGAGCTCCGATCGCATGTGGAGCCCAGACACCGGAGGCGCTGCCATTTATATTTTTTATTTTTTTGGTCTCGCGCAGTTCCCACCAGCTTTTAGCACCAGTGTTTAGGATCTGGACGTCATTTGCAACAAGGCTCATTTGCATAAAAAAGGGGCCAATTTTGCACCGTACGAATAATACCCCATTCAAGTAGCCGCAAAAAGCACTGGCGCACCAAGGCATGATTTGCGTGGCGGCGCAGTCCATGGTGCATTTCACCCTTTGGTGCTTTGTGAATTAGATGCTCGCTTTTTCTGTGATTTGCGCATGTCTTAGCGGCCACAAAATCCTTTTGCGAAATTCGCCCCTGAATCTCCAGTGTCCCTCCAAGCGTTATCTCATCGTGTATACTATCTTGTCTTACCGCTTATCTCATCACATGCAATTTGATCCAAGACACATATTTTCACATGCATTTCACATGCGGAAATTTCATATGTGGCATGCGACATCTCACACGTGTGAATTCACAAACTTTTTGTAAGAGAACTTTGTTTGTTTGTTGTTGTTTTGCCATTTGGTATCGCTTGTATATAAAGGCACAGACACTGTCGACAAGCAGGGTAATCTCACTTCACTCCCCTGTGTAAGTGATCACACAGAGACACACACTCTTCAGTGTGTGACACAAGTGGTAGTTAGGGGTCTCTTTCTCTTTCCCTCCCTCCCCCCCCTCTCTCTTTCCCTTCCCTCCTCTCTCTCTCTCTCTCTCTCTGTCTTCACAGCTCCGCTAACATATTGAAAAAATAAAAAAAATAAAAAAAATAAAAATAAAAACTTTGGAGGAGATTGGCGCTAAACTTTCTGCCAGTCGTGTCTGACAGGGTGCTTTTATTTGGGTGGGGATGGGGGGTTCTGAAAGCAGAAAAACAAATGGATGTGCAATTACGTTTATGGGCAGTTTGAGGTGACATCCCTGCATATTGGATGCTCTTTTAAATAGGAGCCATCAGCCGCGATGGTCCTCTCAGAGAGCAAAACACAAACAAGGCGGCCATTTCCACCGGCGGCGTAATGCCAATCAGCCTCCCCACTCGTCTTCCGCTGTCCGCCACAATGGCTCCATGATTGGCCACCTCCGAGCTGATATATCGGGGCAGGTGGTGGCGGCAGAGGGGAGGGGAGGTTGTTTAAAACGTTTCCTCTGCCTAAAATAAGATGCCTGCAGGCTTCCTTTTTTCCAGCGGCGCCTGACCTTGCCTCGTTCCTCAGCTCTCGAGTATGACATAATCCCCCCCGTCCATAATGCTGTACTATCTGCAACATGTTTGTACCATCGTCCAGCGCACTAAAGTATGCAAGTAAAATGGCTTCTTGGACATTCTATCTCACTGCATAATCGCACCACTTGATGACACCGTATAGAAATTACACCAGCGTTTGGCCCTCGCAATGCATTGTGGGCATTTAGTGAAATAGAAGAAAATCATCCAATAGCTCAACAACACAGAAAATAATGGAGGTGGCCAACGGTATAATGACTGTTCTACATCTGATAATGGGTTTGATGATGAAAAGTGCTTTGAATGTAAGTCTGACAGATATTACAAACTGACCGCCATGGTACCAGTGTCATTCAATTACGAGGCAAGTTATACTTTTATAACTTTCCTCAGTTACATGCACTGTAATTATGGAAGCAAATAAAGTGCCATAATGTTTTTAATAATTAAAGCCATTGCATTTTTTATATTGAAATTGAAACTACTTTAAATTCATAAGATTGAAATATTTCACTTTTAAAACAAGGTATCTCAATTAATTTGTTTTTATTTTAAGAAATATTTAAAATTATTCTTATCGCTCTTCACCCTGGCTGCTGCAGCGTGTGCAGGCTGAGGTGTGTGTGTGTGCGTGCGTGCGTGCGTGCGTGCGTGTGTGTGTGTGTGTGTGTGTGTGTGTGTGTGTGTGTGTGTGTGTGTGTGTGTGTGTGTGTGTGTGTCTGTGTGTGTGTGTAGAACAGCTAATGCTGAAAAAATCCAACCTTGCACTTGGAAATGTGTACAAGAATGGCCATTTAAGATGGAATTTCAGAGCTGATCGCTCGCACCTAAGTTGACCGACATAACAGACCTGACATCACGGCAACATGGCGGCGCGGACTGTTAACGAACAGGGAAAGTGAACAACTTTCCCTTTGTATAGATTTGAATTTAAAAACACATCTACTGTCGTTCTGAGCTACACTGTCGTTTTTATGTTATGTTAATATGGGGACTACTGACTCGAATTCCCGATTTCCAAGGTTCCCATGGAGCGCAGCATCACTTCGACACATCACTTGACCTGTTGCAAACTTGAGGCTTCTCATCCACCCTGAACTAGAGTGCGGGCATCAGCCTTTATTAACCATGGCACCAAAACTGGTGGAATAGATGAAGTATAGATAACGAGTGAAACCAGCTGTTTCAACCAAAAGGTGCGAAAAAGAAAGCATTAACATGGATGCCCACGATCTGAAGAAATCCCACATTGACAGGAGCTGGCAACATGTGCGCTCTAATAATTAAAAAAAATAGTGCACTCCCACTCAATAACATTACATATTTTACATTATGTCCACTACATATGGCAGAAAAGAGTTCACTTGAAGTACACACTGCTCTACACTTAAATTCTCACGCCGTTTTTTGTGCAACACATGACTGACAGGCTGCACTCTGATTGGCCAGAAGCCGGTTTGATTGCGTTCAGGCTCGATTGATAATACATGGCTGTCCTTGGTGACACAGATGTATTTTTTTATTGTATTTTTATGTATTTTTTTGTATTGAATTTTCGGTCCAAACTTGCGAAATCTAATTAGAGCAACTTGAATATAGTTTTTTCAAATATTTGCAACTTTAATTTTTGCATCTGAATTTGTAAACATTGAAAAAAAACATTTGAAATTGAGTTTTTGAAATAGCAAAACTTGAAATATCATATTTAAATTTCAAAGTTCTAGCAATATGACTACTTTGGTGTTTAATATTTAATAAGCAATTCAAATTTGATAATAAAAAATCAATAATAAATAATTGTATTGCATTGACATTTTAACACTGCACTCATGATACATTTAAGGAGGAGTAAACACTGGTTATTAACCCATTGGTTGAAGAAATTAATATGTGTGCCTTTTAATAAAAGAAAGATATATTAATACATGACACACTTATTCGAGTGGAGCACATGGTACGGGGTGTGGAGCGCTGAGAGACGGCGGCGGCATTCTTATCATTCCGACCATCGCGTAGCGGTGGCGGTCCATGAGAGAATTACATTGAAGTCCTGGCGTGGATCTCTCTGGTGTCGTGCATGTGTTTGTGTGTGTGTGTGTGTGTGTGTGTGTGTGTGTGTGTGTGTGTGTGTGTGTGTGTGTGTGTGTGTGTGTGTGTGTGTGTGTGTGTGTGTGTGTGTGTGTGTGTGTGTGTGTGTGTCTTTCATGTGCGTATTCAAAAGATCGCCAGGATGAGATGGCGCGACGGGGCGTAGTTTTCATACAGTTTGAGGTCAGCTAAGTGGTTTTAAATCTGTGTTAATTGTTTTTATAGCCCATTTGGTCTGTTGGCCGAGAAGGCCAGTTTGTGGGAGCCCATGAGGTCCGGTGTAGATCCACAGTGAATCACACATTTCTTATTCTTGCAAATGTGAGATGGGTTAATCCTTGATACTTGAACAATGTCTAGTATTCTGAGGCACTGTCAACTACAAGGTGAATTAATTCAGATAACTTGTTTTAAAAGTCAAATATTTCAATGTTTAAATTTCAATACCAATTTAAATATTAAAAACATTATGGCACTTATTTGCTTCCACAATGTAATGATATGCACACGACTATGCACAATATTCGTCGTCTCTGTAATTGTCCCGTCCAGTTCTGGAAAAGTTTCCATCCAAAAGACTAAAAACTACCATCCGACTTGATTGAATCTAGTGCATTTATAATGGCAGCATTCATTATACTCCTCTATAAATATTACCTTCCAAAATCAAGACCCTTCAAGTAAAATGGTTTTTGGACTCTGAAATAATCTATTTTCCCCGTCGATCAATTCTACCAGCCATTGTGGGGAACCAAATGGACTTGTGCGGCAATAACAATCTGGCCTTTATAATTAACCGTTTGCAGCTAAGGCGGAGTTCATTACTTGGCAAACGGCGGCCGTTGGTGAGGATGTGATTTTAAATATGTTGCTTGAGTCTCCGGGATGTGAAGCTGTCGCACTCCGATAAAGGATGACCTCTGACCCCGGATTAGAATGAAAGGAAGTAAACGGAGGCTACAGGCAGTTGACAAATTACAAGTGGAAGGGACGGCGACCGTGGGGAAAGATAGAGCGCAGAGGAGTGATGCTAAAAGAGAGAGAGATGCAGAGATAGTGAGAAAGGAAAAGTCTTGGATTAGACCGATAAGAGGTGAAAGCCTTTGTGACAGGTATTGATGGCCTCCTACAGTACTCCTTGCAAAGCTTTGTGCTCATCGACACCTTTGTCAAGATAAAGGATGCTTACAAACAGATGGCAATAGGATATGATATACGATTTATATTTACTGGAGATCATTTCCATGCTCAACTTGTCATATAATACATTGGCATTTAGGATTAACTTTACACTCTGATGGATGTGGAGAAAGGTGGAAAAGAAAGAAAGATATATACAGTATATAAAAAAGATACATACTATATACTGTATACAGTATATACTGCACATATGTACAGTAGATCATCGTCATTGCTTTTCTGCTATAAATATAAAGCTCAACTTCCCATTGTCTCTATTAACCTCTTATCTTATCTTATCTTATCTTATCTCCCTGGCAGGGGGTGAACAGCATGTTCCAGGTGTTTCTCACTGGCAACAATTCAGACCACTTCACCATCTCGCCAACGGCGGTGCAGGGCCGAGCAGACATCCGGGTGAGGGTGGCCGTGCCACTGGACTACGAGAACATACGCAGCTACAGCTTCTCCGTGAGTTTTTGTGACCCAATATAGTTTTATACTTGAATGGTTTCAAATCATTTCACCTGTGTGATCCATACAAGGTTTGCTACCTACGTACCAATGAGGTGTAGCTTACGGAGGTAGTTCTGTCAGACAACTTGACCGCGCCACACGCTTCCACACCCACAATGGTCCAGAGTTCTGTCTCCCCTGGTGGCACACGTGATGTGTTGGTGGAAATTCGGCAGAACTTTTTTAAGGTTGGCCCTGTTACAGTATGTACAGGACAGTATGTTACAGTACAGGCAAGCGCCTGTATGTACTGTATGTAGCATACTGTACCGCATACTGTATCACTGTTCAGGGTTGTTCGTGATGCCGTATTGCTGCGCCGTACTGTTGTATACTGTGCTGTATTATCCCAAACACTACCTCACACTATTCACATTCACATGCCACTTTAATTCACATGCCACTTTAAATGCACATATCTGTATATACATAGCCATATTCCTTCAACCTATTCCATTTTATTTCAATTTATTTTTTATTGTATTTTATTCTATATATTTTTTATCTTATTCTATAAGTATTCCACTTACTGTATTACGTTTTAGGAGTCAGTTAGTCGGTCTATTAGAAAGTAATTTTCTACTTTTTATTTTATTTTATTTTAGTACTTTTTCCTAGGACTTCTTGTGTGCTATCACCGGGTGCGTTGCATTACATTTCACTGCATATATGTATGGAAGTATGTATATGTATGTGACAAATAAAAATCTTGAATCTTGAATCTTGAATCTTGAATCTTGAAAACCCTTATGGGCAGTATTTTAGCAGCCACTCCCTCCCTGCCCTACCTGCTTTGCTGCCTGCTTTGCTGCCTGCTTTGCTGCCTGCTTTGCTTGCTGTGTTGCTGCGCTCCCTCCACCCCCCCCTGCCTCCCCCTGTTGGGCTCTGCTCTTCTGTCCAATGGGGGGATTCCAGCTCGTCACTCCTATATTTCCATCTTATTTAGTATGTCTATGTTTTCTGTACAACTCACCAGGAGTGATGAGCAGTGGAGCCCAGATGCCCAAACTCAAACCATGCCAAATAAATAAAAGATCATTTTAGATTAAATTTAAGAGTTGTCTGTCAGAATTGCAATTATAAAGGAAAACTGTAAAAACAATGTTCATATGCATTCTGTCAACTACATGCAGATCTGTCCATATATACTGTATATATAAGCTGATACCCAAACATCGACATTGACAAGCCTGGGACAAAGCTACGACATCCTTATCCGTCCATCCATCCCGTGAGCCCGTCCTTCACTCTGCTGTGCTTCGATGAGAGAGTGTGACTTCATCGTGTCTTGTTTTTTCGGCACGCTGCGTTTGTTTGTTTGTTTGGACACAAGGCTCAGTCAGGCTGGGCGTTGTCTTTTTCCTCGACGCCGCGGTCTTGTTTGCACAGCAAAATTGATATTTTTGTCAGCTCACACTCAGAACCGAAGGGCTTTTCAGCCCCGCCGCTTTGTCCGAGATCTCTGAATTTGGCGTTTTTGAGATGACTTTGACTCCCAGCGCTGGAATCGCTCTCCATAATTTAATCACCGTTAGTAGTCTTTGCTGATACCTAAAAATGTAAGCAGGGCGAGGCATTCAGCATAGCAAAACAATACGCTCAAATAAAACTTTTCCCCTCCTTGTCCATTTCCAGCTCTATGCCAACGAGTCCATGTCGGACCACGTGGGCTTTGCCCGCATCTTCATCGACCTGATCAACGAGAACGACAACCGACCGATCTTCAGCAAACCTCTGTACAACATCAGCCTCCCCGAAAACACCCCGAGGGGAACGTCGCTGCTGCGAATCCTGGTGAGGAGAGTCTGATTTTCTAAATGAAAATATTCCAATGTCCAAATATCTCCCCATCTACTCCACACCATTCCTCCAGCGTTTTGCCTTGGAGCCATGACCAATTACCCCACTACCAATTTTCCTGACGATAGCTCGCCTTTTTTTGTTTTAATATTTTAGGTATTTACCTTTTTTTTATGTGGAGCAAAGGGAGGAGGGGGAGGGGGGTTCAAACGATATGGTAAAGAAATCTAAGAAGCATCTCCTGCATCGCAGTGACAGGGATGTTTCCGCATACAGGTACATGTATGTTTGTCAAAGTTACTGGATTGTGCCATCATTCCTGTCCGCCTTTTCAAATGAAATCAACAAACATAAATGATGGCACAGTCCAGTGACTTTGACGTGGACTTGTGGTTTTGTCTTTGTTAGTGTCGCAAAGAGGCTCCATCTCTATTTGACTCCGGCTGGGCCGACTTTGCCGGCCGAATCGTACGTCTTGAACATGGCATTGGCTTTCCAACCCATGTGGATGTGGGTTTGCCGTCTACGACAGAAATACAAGAGAAGGTCGATAAGAAGGACGGATAATGAATGTGGAGCTGTTTGAAATGCTCTGTGAACATTAGCCAGATTGTTTCGTCATCACACGGACCACCTTGGCCTCGTGGAATCCCGCCCCTCGGACAAACCCCGAGATGCTCACCCTCTTTCAGCCTCGTCCCTGGCTTGCTGCGTGATAGGCACGACCTCGAGAACCTTCGCGACTCCGTGTCTCCAGGTTGTACAGGGGCTCGCCCTCTCCGTCCGCAACCGGCGGGCGGCAGATTAACCACGTTGGAAAGAAGCATCTCCGGGCTCCTCCCCATAACTCAACATTATTATTCATTACCATTCATTCCTGTGACAGCGCGCCTACCATCCACTAGATACAAGTGCAAAATCACACTGTGAAAATCAATAGTGTTTATAGACTGTGTGCTCATGAAATGGAGATTGCGGGGCAATCTAATACCCAATAGGTCTGAGCCAATGTTGGCCCTCACGCTCCAACACACATGCAGCCATGGAATCTTGATCGCGGGCTGTGGAGAGCGACTGAGGTGTAAATAGAATGAGATGTGTGTGTGTGTGCGTGTGCGTGTGTGTGTGTGTGTTCTCTCAGCGAGGACTGGACAAAGACGTTCTTCTTAGTATTCTAGCACGGTCACATTGACAAACACACACACGCACACTTCATCTAAACAGATGTTTTCCCAGTTCATTTTGTGTGTGCCCGTAAATACGACGCAAGTGCAAGTTTGTCCGCGGCTGACAGATGAGAATAATGAACACACACACGCACACGCACACGCACACACACACACACACACACACACACACACACACACACACACACACACAAGACAGGACCTTACACTATTGTAAAAATCGCTCGTTGCACATTAAAAATGACAACAAAAACTATGACAACAAAAACTACGACAACAGAAACTACAACAACAAAAACTACGGCAATAAAAACTACGACAACAAAAACGACGACAACAAAAACGACGACAGAAAAAACGAGCAAACATGGTTTAAAATGACTTTCAAGTTTGACACATTTTTTTGCCTGTGTCAGTTAGTCAGCAAAGGCTTCTGCTACCTGTCCATCAATGAATCTATCTATCTATCTATCTGTCTGTCTGTCTGTCTGTCTGTCTCTCTGTCTGTCTGTCTGTCTGTCTGTCTGTGCAAAAGCTTGTGCACCCCAGGTCAAACTACATGTTACAATGAATACCTAAGTGAACGGAAGCTGACTTGACGTCTAAAGCACATGAAGTCAACGTGACGCCTTTCTTCAGATCGACGCTTATAATAGTAGATGACGCTGAGATTAAGACTATGTCATATTTTTAATTAATAAACATCACATTGATCATTGATTATATTTGTTTTGAAAATGCTTTCCCCAACAAGGAAAAAAATAGTGCTTCAAAGATTGGAAGATTTTGTTTACCATATCGCCCAGTTGTGTTCACATGCCCTCTCTATAGCTGTAGGATGAAGGGATCGGCGCCCGCAGACGGACTCCTTCACTGGAGAAAACCACTCAGACTTCTGAGGCCAAACAAATGCCTCGCCCCGAATTTGTCATCAAATATTAAAGAGGAACTGCGCTCTAGAACATGTTTTTTACAAGTCAAAAACTAAAATATATACGACTGTCCGCTCATGAAACACCTCCATCCTGGACATGGTGTCATTGCTTCTTCTCCAAACGAGGCGTAGCTTGCGGAGCTCGTTCTGTCAGACAACTCGACGGCGCCACACGCTTCCACGTCCTTTTATGGGCGGGACTATTTAAGCAGCCACTCCCTCCTTTGCTGCCTGCTTTGCTGCCTGCTTTGCTGCCTGCTTTGCTTTCTGTGTTGCTGCGCTCCCTCCACCTCCACCTGCCTTCACCTGTGTGGCTCTTCTCTTCTACCCCTTATTTAGTATGTCTGTGTTTTCTGTACAACTCACCAGGAGTGATGAGCAGTGGAGCCCAGACGCCCAAACTCAATCAATGCTAAATAAAGATAATTTTAAATTACATTTTAAATTAAGAGTTGTTTATCAGAAATGCAATAAGATCAGCTCGATAGTGAGCTGTGAGAAGTGTGGCTCAGCACACCACCTACTGGTTGAAGCGGGCAGAGAGAACCCTGAAAGGGAGTATTTCTGACACTCCATCGTAAGTCAGAAATTAAATAAAATGAAATGTAGATTACTCTCCAGTCCTGCAAGGGTTTTTCTCTCATCGAAGAAAGAAATCCATATCACGATCGTTTTTTTTATGTGTAAAGAATTTTTACGATGCGCGTGCCCGCAGTTCTTGTCCGCGGAGTATCGACGCCTTCGCACCTTCCCTTTGGTCTGCAGGGCTTAAAACACACACACACACACACACACACACACACAGACACACACACGCACACACGCGCACACACAGACTGTTTAATATTAATGGTCTGCAGCAGTACTTATCATTATAAATATTTATTGTGATTTACTCTGCGTCCAGGTCCCCACACCTTTGTCTCCTTTCTGCCCTGGAGACTGGAAGCAGCGGACGCCACTCACACCAATCCAACCATTCTCTCTTTTTCCTCCTGCTTGGGGTTTCAGAAGCGTTTTATTTCTCATTTGTCGCCTTGCCTTCTATTGTTTATTTATTTTTATTGTTATTATTTTTGTGTCACGTTTTTCTTCCCCGCTTCTTTTTTTTTTTTCTTTACCATTCAGATCACTGACGGTGTTCAGGTCTGCCTGCCGCTCTCTTTCTTTCTGTATCAATCTCAATGTCTCCCGCTATCTAGGAGTGTATCTCCATCCTTCTAAATGTTTGTGCGTGCGTGCGCGCGTGTGTGTGTGTGTGTGTGTGTGCATGTGTGTGCGTGTGTGTGTGTGTGTGTGTGTGTGTGTGTGTGTGTGTGTCTATGTGTTCGCTTTGTTCTCGGCTTCCCTCCCGACATTAACCACACGGCAGTAGGAGGAGCGGCTTACACTGAGACCCCTATTCTTCCCGGGGTCCGCATCTCTGGATGACAGCTATACCGCAATCACACGCCGTATCGCAGTGTGTGTGTGTGTGTGTGTGTGTGTGTGTGTGTGTGTGTGTGTGTTGTTGTTGACAGATACAATGTCACATACAATTACCACCACCACTTTGATCTCACCATGTGGTTCTATTTAAAGGCTCTCTGGATATGCTGAGCGTTCGCAGGCGGCCATGATAAATGCCCCGGGTGCAAAGATTTAAATTCCCCCCCCCCCCCCCCGTTCACACGGACCCTTCACTTCACGGAGGTAACAGTCACAACAGTAATTATAATTCATCGTCATCATAAAGAGTTCTCCTCTCTGCCAACTGCGACGGGACTTTTTATGGGTGGGCAGCGGGTGAGCGGGTACAGTGGGTTTACATGCTGCCGGGTGACCTTCCCAAACTTTGTGATGTCAAGGCCCCGCCGGCAGACCAAGCTCCGTGATGACTCTAGTTATTTTGGTCAAAATCTGCATCGCCAAAAAGAAGAAATCTCGGTAACCTCACCGCGGTAACAGCGGCAGGTTTTGGTACCGGCGGGCGCTTGTGGGTGCGATTTAAAAATTGTCTGCGTGGGCGGACGTGAATAGCAGCTGTGATTTTCCCTTGCTTCTACATCATTACGGCGGTGTCGAGAAGCAAGTTTCGGTGCTCTACCGGCGGAGTGTGATCAAACGGAATCTCTACACGAGTGAGTGAAGTGTCTGGAAACAGTTCACTCCGGGGACTGACACCACCACCACCACCACCACCACCGCCACCGCCGCTGCCGCCACTGCCGCCACTGCCTCGAAATCGCGATATCTCGGTTTGTCGTTCAGTGTGTCTGTTATTTCTCAAATTTACTCCCCATCCTTTTATTACACAGAGTCAGGCACTCTCCTGGCTCTCCTGTGTCTTGCATCTTTAATTCCGGCTCTTTAGTGAAGCAGGAAAGCGGGGGCGGAGGTGTGAGGGGCGGAGGGGAACGCGGCGAAATGAGCAAGGAAAGCTGAAGAGCGGCGAAAGTGACGCCCTCTCCCTGCCAGCGCCGCTGCAGCGCTCCCTTCCCTTCGTCCCCGTCCTCCACCTGCGTGTTGCGAGTGCGCGCGGCTGCTTTCCAGTTGTTTTCTCCTTTGGTCCGTCTTCAAGTCAGCTTTGTGAGGAGACCATAGAAATTGCCGGTGCGCTTAGTTTCGGCAGTCTGGAACCGCCCCGAGCCCTTTCACTTGCTTGTTCATGGGGAATGAAGCAGTCGTAAAAAAAAATGCCATTACATTAATTTGTCCGCAGTTAAAAAATACAAAATAAACATGCGGTTACCAATAACAATAGAGTAGGGCAGAAATATCAAAATGTAAATGTATTTAAATAAACCACAAAATATTACCGCTAAAAAAATGTATCAAATAAAAACACAGTTTTTGTATCATGAAAATTGCCCCTCAGGGATAAAATAAAGTTTTTTTAATTTGAATTTCAGTGAAAGTGCAAACTTGAAATTTTAAATTTCTCTGGTAGCATTTGATCATTGATTCACTCCATATTTTGGATCTAATCCTCCACCGAGAAATTAAAAGGCTACTCGAGAATTTGAGGGAAAGCTGAGTTACTTCATTTGACTCAATTTGGCGTGAGTTGTATTGCTTAATTCCACTTGAAAATGCGGAGGCACCACTGCTTTAACAAAAAGAAAATACGGCAAAATGAAGTCACTTTGATTAAAACATATATGTGTAGTTGTCAGCAGAAACATGCAATCTCTCAAAACAGGCATTCCACAGCAGACTCTCTGTTTAGGAGGAAAGCCCTCGTACACAGCCAGACCCCCACCACCACCCACAGTTCAAATTCCAAACTTCTTGTCATATCAAGTCAAGTCAACTTTGTTCATGCTCGTGCAGATCCGTCAGAACGCAGCACAGTTGAACAACATGGCGGTGATTCAGGCCTGAGTGTGCCCGTTCACTCTGTGTGACTCAGTAGCTGAGATCTGAAGCCCCGCCCGCGCTGGCTCGCTGGTCGCTGTTTGGTGATGCTGTTTTAATGTTACACGTGGCACGTGTCCAAATTTGCACAAAATTCGATGTTGCACACCCTTCAACCCCCAGCAATACAGCCGCCAAGTGTGAAGTAGATCGGAAGAACGGTTGTTGAGATAATCGAAGGACATACATAGGATGCAGACTGACGGGCAAGATTCCGGCCTTATAGTTAGATAGTTGGACACCTTAATCACAAGGTCTCAAATGACAAATCATAGGTTAATATACTTCTTTACTATGTAATGTTAAAGCTAGACAGTATGTCAGTCTATTTGCTAGTGCATAGTGCCGCAGGGAGACGCCTTCAGGGAAGTGGTCATCATCAGGTCCGGTCCAGGTTGGTCGTAATGGTGGTTAAAATGGTACTTAGCGAAGCCTGGTGACTGGTTATCGCCGGTTCCCTCTTTTTGACCGATACATTAAGTATGTATGTGCAGCGTGTGCAACAGTTAATTTCATTCTATCTTAGTTCTTTGTTTGAAAAAAAAGAATCAGTGGACTGTTGAATTAAAAACATTCTGAAGGTATCCGACGCGGCTGTCATGACCTGTAGTTGTACGCCTTGTTGTCGCTGTGTCTGCACGCTTTCCTCAGAACGTCGTACGGGTGAGAGACTGAGCTCAAGGGCTAAACACTGGGATTCGCTGCTTTCCACACCGTGGCTCTCTGGCCCATGGATTCAGTAGCATTGACTTGGCCCTTATATCCACAGACAGAAACAGGCTCTACCCAGGAAGGTCAAAGGAAGGTAATGCGGGCGCGGTCCCTCCCGTGTTCTACATGCGTAGATGTTGCCATTAAAAGGAAATGAAGAAGTTTGCATGCAGAACTGTGGCGATTGAATTTACGAGTGTGAGAGACATGCACCTCATATCCAGCTAACTCTGCGTTGGATCCGGGCCAGATCTACCACAACAGCTGGCCCAGATTCAATTTGCACAGTGGCCCAAACCTGGAAACGGTCCACAAATTAGGCTTGGTTTGAAGGAAAAAAAAAAAAAAAAAAAGATCGGAACCCACCTAGATTTGAGCGGTCCTGCCTCCGGCCCCAAATTCCTGGATTCACACAATCCTCCAGACTCCGAAAGGAGGCCTTCAGTCGTCCGGATATGAAGGTGCAGCGGGGCAGACCAGAAGGTGCAGTGGAGCAGGTGCAGACCAGAGGACCTTAAACAAGACCAAGCAAGACTATTTTCAAGAGTATAAAGGTATCGGATTTAATCCCCACACAAAACGACCTTAGAATCATGGCGTGTTCACTGCAGTGTGCCTGTGTAATGACAGGAAGCTTCCACCTACAAATTCATGTCTACACTAATCTGGATACATTTTAAAAAACGCCGCTTTCGTGTCAAAATGTCTCCTGCACAACTGAGCAGGTTCATGTAATTTCCGTGAAGGGTGTTTCCGCCATCCTCCAAGCACTGTCGACAAGTGCAACTGTCAAAATGTCCAAGTCAAGTGCCAAACAGAGACAGTCTGTGGAATGGAGTGGAATTCATTTTTGGCCGCAGCCCGGATCAGATGGCGATGCGAACGCACGATAATCACACATCAACGTTTTTGAAAAACCTTCTTCTTACCTACATTACCACCGCTATCAAATCCATCGCCTCGTATTTGAAAAGCTCGGTTATTTGATGGACGAAAATGCATTTTGGTGTGGACACGGGGCCAAAGGGGAGCCGGAAAGGGATGCGTTCAAATTTAATCCAATTACTGTAAGCACGGCCTCGCTGTGATGATGGGTCTGGAGTATGTAGTATTCTGCATATTAATAGTCCTTCTTATACTGTTTACCCGCTAAAAGGCCACTGACACCCATTGCCAGGGGAAATGTTGTTTTTTTCTGGTGCGTCACGTTCACCGTCACAAACATCGGGGCGTGTGATGGTTCCAGTGTGATTGGGAACAAAACCGTAGAGGCGACAGCAACTTAAACAACGATGGAACGATGCACGGATATTCCTGTCTATTTACGTGCCAATGTCCGGAACTTCAAGGCGCGTCGCATCGCGCAGGTAAAGGGGCCAAAATTGGCAGGTCTATGGCAGCGTCATTTGACCCGGGACCGAGACCCGGGTTTTTCCCTTCCCACTGACGACATGCCGGATGTTAGCGGGTGTTGCCGGGTTTTTGGTTCAGTGGGAAAGGGGTATAAGTGGACATGAATGGTAGGGAAACTACAGGGAAAGTTTCCACACAAATACGCACGCACATACACATGTGTAAGCATGCATGTGCGACCAGGCACACGGCCATACACACAGCACGGCCACTAACCGTGCTCACTAGCTGAAAGCAAATTCATATTCAGAAACACACACAAGCCTGCGTCAGCAAGTGCCCACTCACACACACACACTTACGCACAGGTTTGAATTCCTGCCGGCTTGCCCCTTTGATCGAAATAAACACATCATTTAACCGAAACTGGTCAACTAAGAAACTAATTTCTCTCTTGTAGTCACCGCCTGAGGACCACAGGGCTTGCACACGGTAGTTTGTATTGGCAATCAGCGGTGCAATGGTGCTGTGCAGCCGCTCCGGAACGGCTTAGCTTGGATTTGGCCATTACGCTGACTTTGATACTTCTGCACTCCTTAGCGCCAGGAAGGTTTTCAGTCAGAACCGACCATTCTTCATCACTCTGGTAAATGTTAATTGCATAGGATCAAACGGGCGTATGACCCTTTTTGTTGGTAAAGTACAGTAAATCACTTATTTGCACCAACCACAAAATTGGCTTTTATTTTTCATATTAAAACTAGAAATACCAAGAGCTAATAGTAACTAATATTCAGCATTACTTTGCATACACGTTTCCACTAAATCTGCTGGCACGAAGCTTTTTACAGGCACTGTGTAATTCTGTTGACCGCCTTTAGCCGAATGTTGAACATTCCCTTTAGCTTCCCCTTTCAGTTAAAGCTATACACATATGGACTATACCAGCATATTTACCAGTACTACCTTTCAAACTATTTCCATGCACCATATATATGCCAGTATATATATGTACAGTATATATATATATAAATCTTTGTACTTACTTGAGTGTAAATACCAGCTTCCCATATTGGGCTCCCAATCCTAGTCAGCTGCACAAGTGCCACTCCCTGTTAATATCTGTTTATAGATTTGTGCATATTTCATTTTTTACTTTTCAATGGAAACAAACATCTGTCTTATTCTATCTGTCTTATACTAATCTTATGTGGTTGTGAAGACAGGCTTCCCAACTAAAGCCACATATAAAATATACATGTTTTGGCCTTTCACACATGCAGTCTTTCCCAGCAATGTTCCGGAACCATTCCTGCATGAGGTCATGTGTGAAATGGAGAAGGGACCGACATTCTGGGAAATCTGGCAATTATCCACCTCAAGACCCAGTAACATTTTCAGGAAAATGGCGGTACGGCTGTGTTACAGCTGTGCCGTGAATGGAAGCAGTAAAATCGCCGGAACAAGCACGTAAAGTTTGGGCGGAGCTGAATCCGAATACGGTATCGATAAAGCACAAATAGTGTGTTTTTACAAATTTTTATTTTGTTCAAATATCTTAAGAAATGATTTGTTTTCGGAAAGAAAGAAAATTCTGAAAAATGGCAAGTCCGATCCAAAACGTGGCGCTCCGGACAGCAGGCTGCAAGGACGAAAAACTGATACTCTACGGAGACAGGTCTTAAATTCTGCATTCTGCATAAGGTGAGCGGTCAGGGAGAGGTAGAACGGGTGGAGAAGGTTCCTGCTCCGGAGGCAGAGAGTGTAGGACAGATTGAAAATGATCACACTGATTTAATAACATTGGATTTGGGTTATGTGCCTCCGCCTGCCTACGCTCAGTCTGTCGAGCGTGTATTTACTCATTTATATTTTCATTG
>NC_137202.1:27348868-27353868 GCF_960531495.2 Zeus faber
GGTTTTTTTTGTTGTTTTTTTCTTTCTTTCTGCTGACTCAACATTTTGGAAATAAACCAAAGACCGGGGAGAGGTGTGTTATGGAGAGATACAAGTGAATTGTTTTTGACAAGCTGTCCAGCATCTAATGATGCCCAGCCGACTCCCCTTCAGCTGCGGGGAATCACGTTGCGTTTCCTGCCAGATCCACTGTGACGAGCGTGTGGGGAGCGGGGGGACGGGGGGGGGGGGGGGGGGGTGTTATTGTGGATTAGCCCGGCAAAGTGTGATTTGCGCCGTCCTGTGTTTACACGTCTTGTCTTGGCTCCGCTGGTGTTTGTCCAATATTGACGCCCGCGCCACTAATAACCAGAATTAGTTTTAATCTGTCCAATAACACGCCGTCGCTGACTGACGGTCTCCTGGCCCAATACATATGCAGAGACACAAGCGTCCGCGAGCGGGTGCAAACACGCCAGCGCGCGCGCGTGCACCCACCGGCGCCGGCAAACGCAGGCACGGATGAACACACCGATCAATACGCACGCACGCCCCATCCAGCCTGCATCACACGCACACACACACACACACACACACACTTTAAAATGTTGCAGCCACGCTCCCTCCAAACTTCTTTTACACTGCGGACTTGACTGGACTGTCACTCAGGACGGGGGGTGTGTGTTTCCTCTGAGTACCTCCTCTACCCCCCCCCCCGCCAGGCTACAGACGAGGATTCGCCCCCAAACAACTTCCTGACGTACGCCATCTCCTCAGCCTCTGCCTTCCCCGACTATTTCAGCGTCAACATGGTGGAAGGCTACGCAGGTACGTCACCGAGCAAGACAGACAGACACACACACACACACACACGCAAAAACACACACACACACACACACACTGGAGATAAAGCCCAAACATTGCAGCGTGGGTTCAAGTAAGAGTGTAAACCCAAAGCCCCGCTAACACAAAGGGTGTTATCGAACACGGATTGTATTTTGATACTTCTATAACTGGATTATATTTGCACCTGACATTCACACGGAGATTATGTAGGTGGCTTCAAATCCCCTTTCTTGATGGTTCTCCAGTCAATTAACATCCCAGCAATCTACTGCAGGGATGGAAGCAGCCGTTTGCTTTCCACGCACAATATGTGTTGGTGAGACATTATTCACGTGTTCGCACTCTTGAGGCCAACGGGGATGATGCCAGTGGGTCGTCCACGTGTGCGATCTGCGCCTGAATATTTTGAGTTAAATCTCAGTTCGATCCGATCCGGAAGGTTTGTTCACATTTTCTTACAGCCGTCCCCTCTGTACGCAATCTACAGTGTGCACCAAAACTGCCGCCTAAAGTGTTGAAGGTCTCTCAAGTCGATGTAAATGAACTGAAATTGTGTGGTGCGTGCACACTGGGGAGCCTAAGGGGGCGGGGGGGCTTCTACAGATCTTGCCTAGGGCTTGAAAAAGCCTAGGGCCGGCCCTGGTGGGTATACGTATTAAATTGGGCAGATTACTGAGGGGCAGTTGGGTATACTGTCCTATATACTTCACTGGATATTAAATAAGGGGTTCTCAAAGAATTTCAACCAAGGACCCTCTCACGTCCCAAAAGAAAATTGATATTATTTGATATTTCAGACGATAATCCTCACACTGCGAAATGTTAAATAAATATTTGTATTGCATCATTTCAAAACACAGAATTTGAAAACAATGTATTAAACCCAATAAACATCAATTGAATGAACAACATTGTAGCGACACAAAATGTCAAAGACAAATGTAAAGATGTGCCCTGTGAAACGACACAAAAAAGAGAAAAGTTGGTTGTTATATTAGTTCATAGAATTTTTCAGGGACCCCCTGGCCAAGCACCAGGGACCCCCACTTTGACAATCACTGCTGTAAACGGCGAGAGGAAGCGGTGAGGTGCATGCCGTTCTCCCTCCCGTGCACAAAGTCGCGTCTGACCGTCCGTCGCGTCTGTCCGCCAACCCTCTAGTGATCAGCGCCAACAGCCCCCTGGACTACGAGCGGGTTCCGGACGGGCGCATCTACCTGACGGTGACGGCCAGGGACGGGGGTAACCCGGCCCTCAACGCCACCGCCCCCGTCACGGTGGAGCTCATCGTGAGTGCACCTCTTTCCAAAGCCTTAAACACATCATAGCGTCATGAGAAGGTAATGCAGTGAACATCCCTCAACACGTCCATTATACCTCCATCTTTTATACAGCGCTTTTTTTTTTTTTTTTTTTTTTTCCCCCAGCAGACATGGTTGAATGGGTAGCGTGACAGTGTGTAAATATAAAACCAGATCAGTCTATAGAAGCCCAATCGTCGCTTCTAGGCAGAGTAGCTCAGGACGCCGCAGACACAGAAAGACTGAAAGGGAGAGAGGAAGTCACGGTTTCGACGCGGGAACAGAAAAAGGGAAGAGATCTCCACAAATCTGCAGTCTCCTCTCAATCCTCCGTCCTCCAGAATGTCGTGACTCACACCACAGGGGTTTATCAGTCGCTGGCAGCGTTGCGCGCACACAATGGTTTTGCACCAGTGTGCCACTCAGCCCGGATAGATGGCGGCGCCAATGACTGTTGTTGGAACGCTCTCATTTCTCCGTGACTCACCCAGCGGGGATCCTGTCCGCAAGCATCCGCACGGCTGAATACGCTGGTTCGCAACGGGCTGGTTCAATGAAGAGGGCCTGAAATGTTGTCCTTGGTTTTTTTTTCCAAGAGCGGGATTCCACGGTGGCTCTCTCCTTTGTTCACTAATACGTAAAAGGTTTACATCAAACACAATTACAACTAGTGTGTTTTACACTATCTGGGGAGCAAGGAACCCATCTGAGCGTGGCTCACGTTATACATCATAAGGGCCCACGTGTCAGTATGTGCAGTGTACTGACATATACTCTGCCAACAACAGTTGTTTTCTTTTCTATTTATTAATCGTATGGAGGCTGTTTGGCGCTTGTAGCGAGGAAGCAGATGGAGGGTTTGGGCGCAGTTGGTCCGATAAAGTTGCAGCTCCAGGTTATTAATTGCATGATAATATAATATTTTGATAATAATAATGAATAATTAATAATAATTATAATAGATGCACTCTCTCTCTAAGCTGCATAAGAATATCCATTAATATATCCGTTATGCAAAATAATCCATTGTCCATTGGAGATGAATATGGTGCTTTACAGCCGGCTTGTGTAGAGTTAACCAACCATGAATGACAATACGTTCGAGGGAATTTAACATTCATTTAAGTTTGCAATAAAATTTTAATAGCAAGCTGCATTTTTATAGCTACATGAATTACTAAAATTCTTAGACATAATAACACAAAATAATTGAGTTTAATATATTTTATTGCAGTCTAAGTACATCACCATAGCAACGTGTGGCCATGCTTGTTTCCTTGTACCGTGGCACCTTCCCCTCGCTCCCCCGGGGCCGTCATCCCCTTCCTGTCTACCGTGTTCCATGTGAATGCAGCGTCATAAAACATCGTGTGCCTTGCAGCTCTCGCAGGTTATCTCCACAATACATCGTGATACAGAGAAAGGTATTTAATACAGCTTGAATCTTTGATAAATCTCTTGCAGTAACTTCGCAAATGTGTGTAGTGCCCACGTAAATATTTTTTGTTAATGAAAAATATTAAATATATATAGATATATATGTTTTAATACCAAGAAACGTTATTTTGACATTTGTTTGTCGGCGCTTTTTGATGTAATAGTGGCAGATGAGTTTTTTGGAAATCCGTTAATCCGCAAAACGTTAACCGGCACTCAACTAAACTAAAAGTCTGTCTCTCTCCTCTATTTTTTTTTTATATCACGCCCCCAAAAAAATCAGATAGCGAGAATGGCACAATATCACCACTGTGATAGACGGATTTACAGGTGAAATCTTGGTATTAAAACCTAATTAATTAATGATATTAAAAGCATAACAAAATACAACAAAATGTAACCCTGGAAATAGCCTTCAAATATATATATAATTGTTTTATTTTTTTACTGTATATATATAACATTCATCATTAACAAAAAATGAATAAATATTGACTCTACACTCACTACATTTGTTTAAGTTGCTGCTAGAATCCACCTCATGTTACTCACACAATCATCGCGTCACTTTCTTTGTTCCATTTCCAGGTACTTGCATTGGTAAACGTATGGAGCTTATGGGAGGATTTAAAAAAAAGATCCAAATAGCTAAAGTTGAGATAGAATCTTCTCCTCGATGGGAGTTTTGTGTTCTTATTTCTGTGCGCTCCTTCTTCAGGATGAGAACGACAACTCGCCCAAGTTCAGCAAGCCGTCCTACATCGTCAAAATCCCAGAGAACATCATCGCAGGTGAGCTCCGTGGTTGTACTGGGACCAGACCCACTGGCACGGCGGTCAAACAGCTCTCCAAAAAATGCAATGTTTCTGGAGTGCTTTTTGACCTTTGTGTTGATTCGGTAGACGACAGCTGTACTGACGCCCAGGAAAACGTCTCTTTCAGAGAACCCGGCGTGCCACTTCCCCATACCCCCGGATCTGCTTTGAATAGCCTCAATAATAGCATATAGTTCTTTCATTCTAGTTTATATATTGTATATATATATATATATTATTTGCTATGAATGGAATGCACTATCTTTTTTATTTTGGTTTTGTATAGTACTTTAAGTGTTAAGTGAGAGTGCAGTAAATTGACTATTCAGGTCAGAATAGCCGGCCGCTATACTCATTCTCATGCATGCATTCAGAAGACTCTTTTATCCCAGACAATAGATTAGTTTCCAGTCGCTGGAGGGAAATGAGATATTTGACTGCCACCCTCTCCGTCTGAGCACCAGCAGCCGCTGCATCGCTTCTTTGTGTGTCTCTGAACCCAACCTCAGTGTAGAGCACCTGAGCCGAGCGGCTTGGGCCAGGACTGGGCTTAGAGGGGGCTTGGAAGTGGGGTGTGGGTGGGTGTGTGGGGTGGGGGTTGGGAGGTGGCGGGGCGGGGCGG
>NC_137202.1:27358868-27426368 GCF_960531495.2 Zeus faber
GGTTCGCACCGTGGTGGGTCTGGACAGGGAGGCTCAGGCGGCGTACACTCTGGTGGTGGAGGCCATCGGTGAGTCACGTCAGACAACCACCTGTTTCTATCCGTCTTGTTTTTAAAGAAGGAGAAAAAAGGAAGAGAGACGGCTTCTTTCAGAGTTTCTTTGAAAAGCTATTATTATTTGACCTGGTTTTCACACCCCCAAACATTTTGTTTTCTCGTTTTCAAAGCAGCTACTTTGAGCCTTTGCAAAAGATGGTCGGGGGGGGGGGGGGGTGCACAATTTTCACGTAAGAGGAAGGAGGGAACACAATCTGCACTGATTTCAGAGGGTTGCCTTCCCTTTCGAAAGTAAGGGAGAAAAACTGAGGTTTTCCTGTTTTGGAAACCATACGGTTGCCCGACTATAAAATGAAGTTGAACTAATGCAAACTCTTTACATTAGTACAGGAGAAATTATTTGATTAGAGTTTCAGATTGTTTTGTGATAACACTAAATAGTAAGCACTCATAGCGGTTTAACATTTACCATCAATTCCCGTACCTGTACATTTAAGGTGAAGGCTGTGAACTGCAGTGTGTTTTTCTGTCTTTGCTGCTTAAATATTTGACTATTCTTGATTTCTTTTTTTTTTTTTTTCTTTTTGACTGTTTGTGTAAATTTGGCAATTATATTGTAATTTGTAGTAAATTTCTTATTCTATAATTTAATTTATTTTCTCAGACTGCTTTTTTTTGTCATGCTAATCGTCCGTAGGCAAGCACCAATAATCACAATGATAAATTCCCACTACATGTGAATGCACCTGGCAAAATGAAGTCATTGTGATTGTGATTCTTACGTGATACATTCATCTGTTTGATCTGCTCCAGATAACGGCCCGGCGGGCAGCCGGAGAACAGGCACAGCTACCGTGTTTGTGGAGGTGCAGGACGTCAACGACAACAGACCCATCTTCCTCCAGAGCAGCTATGAGACCAGCGTCCTGGAGAGCGTGCCCAGAGGAGCCAGCGTCCTCCAGGTGAAACCTCCTCCAATGACGACAACCATTCAGCTTTAAATGTGGCAGCAACCAGGGCCGGCCCCTGATTTAATGTTGCCCTAGGCGGTGGAGCGCGGGGGGCACGTATCGCACGGTGCATTTTTTTTTCTTCCAAGTAGGAAACTGAGGAACATAAATACATGATCTAAAATAACAACACACAGCTTATTTTGGGTTTGTTTGGAGGAACGGGGGGGGTTGATCGTGCCCCCGCCCCCTCCCTCGCGGTTGTGGCCCTAAACAACCTCATAGATTGCTTATGCTACGGGCCGGCCCAGGGTACAACAGCCAAAATGAT
This sequence comes from Zeus faber, assembly GCF_960531495.2. NCBI lineage: Eukaryota > Metazoa > Chordata > Actinopteri > Zeiformes > Zeidae > Zeus > Zeus faber. Next base: position 27,360,206 of record NC_137202.1, read on the forward strand.
GGAAGAGCCTTCGCTTTTTGATGCATCATCCATTTGTCTTTACATATCTTGTGCAGTCTAGTTGGTTCTGCCAGCCAAAGCACCGTGTACATTGTTTCTATGTTCTACACTCTCAACCAATCAGAAGCCTGGAATTACTGTAAGCGATGCCAAATTAGATGGTGTGCTTCAATCTTTGTGAGAAGCACGTTGGTTGTATATAACATTAAAATTATATATAACATTACAATTGTATACAACATTAAAATGATTGTGCGGTCCTGCACGTTAAACACGGCGATTGGGGGAATCGTTCAACTTCCTGTCGGGAGGCGGGTTCGAAATGGAAAAGAAAATGTAGCAGATGGAAGCGCGCCTGGCGGACGAGGTTCAAACGGCGATTTCTATTTGCAGGTCCATATTTTTGGGGGGAAAACAAAAAACCCTCAAAACGCATTTCGTCTAAGTCTTCGCCACATTGCGGTTATGTTGGAATGTGACGCCGCACCCCCAGTGGACGTGTAAGGTTACACACTAAAAACATGCGAGTACGAAAGCGTCTCTGAACCACACCCGCGGCGCTCGCCGGCGTGCGGACGGGGCCGCAGAACGAGGCCTTCAACTCGTCGGAAATAATTGCTTGTTTGCCGACCGAACCTCGCTGTTTTGAGAGGACGCGACGGAGACCGTGTAGTTCAACCCACTCCAGCACTGCAGCCTACACAGCAGGAAACCACAGGAGGAATCAAAGGCTCCGTCAGATGCGCTTTTATTTCCTCGAAGCACAACACAACTACAGACAAAACCCGACAAAACCCACAAACAACTTTCTCGCAAAAATCGCAACAATCGCAACAAAGCCGCGGGTTCCTGTCAGTTATATCGGCGCTCGTCTCCGTGTAGAGCGAGGTTTAGGTGAGGTCTGACCCGTGTGAGACACCGTTCACAGGTAATTCTTCCTAAGACGTTACAAAACAAACAAAGAAAAAATATATAAAAAAAATAAATTCTGAGAATTATTTCCAAATGCTCTGTCGTCTTGAAAGCTGTGAAGCCCGGCGTCACGCCGACGAAGTGATGTCGTTATGTCTCCTGTGTTTGTTTTGTTTGCAGTTCTACCTTCCTCACGTGCTGACTAACTAAAATGCTTGAGCGCCGGCGCCGCCCGCTTTGCAAAGACACGCGAATGAATCTTGCGTCCCCGTGCGAACGGGGCCCCGGTGGTAAACCGCGCAATTTTCCAGGCAATACCGAGGGGCAACAGGAGCACGGCGTCGGTAATCGAAGGCTTAGCGCTCGTCGTCCAAAGTCCAAAAGTGAGTTGGCGAAGGTGCAGAGGAGGCCAGTCAATAGGCCGCAGCTCAGATCTCCGTGACGTAGTCGAACAGACAGGGCGCGGTGAGCTGCGGCTCGGCGCTGCCCTCCGTCTGCAGCGTCTGCGCCGCCGGGGACCGCGCCGGGCCCTGGGCGGGCTCGCAATCCCGCGGCCGGCGCTGGGCGGGTCGCCTGAAGGAGATGTTGTACGAGCGGCGGTAGGAGCCCAGCCGCTTCCACACCTTGAGCTGGGGCTCGCTGGACAGGGCCCCGCCCCCACGGGCCAGGCCGCTCCCGGGGCCGCAGCCCACCTCTGAGCCCCCGTCCTCCCGCGCGGAGCCACGGCGCGCCGCCAGGAAGGCCGCCACGCCGGCCAGGAGGAGCGCCAGGCCCAGCACCACCATGATGGTGAACTGTGGGTCGTGGCCGTCCGGGCGCTCCGGGACGGAGGAGGGGCGGAGGGTGGCGGCCGGGTCGGACATTTTGGAGGTTTGGGTGGGTGAGAAGGAGGAGAACCCTGGAACCGTGGTGTTCATGTTGTCTTGGGGCCTGAGAAAGAAAACACACCGCGAGGGAAACATCAGATTGTACCGCGTGGCTGTCAAGCTCATCTGGTGTGAAGGTGTGTGCGTATACGCACACACACACACACACACACACACACACACACACACACACACACACACACACACACACACACACACAGGGAATGCGAGTGTGTGGTCAAGCTCATCTGGTGTGAAGGTGTGTGCGTATACGCACACACACACACACACACACACACACACACACACACACACAGGGAATGCGAGTGTGTGGTCAGCACCAATCAGAGCTTTTGGTTTATTGCGATAACACCCAAAGGACCTGATTGAGTGTGTTCCCGCACACACACACACACACACACTCTCACACACACACATACACATACAGGCACATGCATGGAGTAGTTGGCATTTGCAGCAATTATGTAGCTATTAAATCAATGACTGCGAAACTGTGAATGCTTGACAGGCTTTCATCAATGAAATACAAATTGGCCTTATTAAAAAACTCCTCATGAAACGTTCGGCAGCCACCTCCTCCAACCCAGGTCCCCAATTATCCCCCAACCCCCCCTCCTCGGTGTAGTAACATTTGTAAATGTCACCGTCCTTAATTCGGCGGAGACAAAGCACGGCTTATCGGTTTAAGGGAAACACATTGGGACGTGAAATTATTTTTAAGACCAAAATGCCAGGAAAGCCGCGAAAAGGCCAGCGGAGTGCGGCGGAGCCGTCGGGCGGCCGGGTCGTTAGCCGGCACCGGGCGGGACACGCGAGCGCCAGCAAGCGCACTAATCCGCTCGCTAGTGCACAGCGGCCGCACGTGGTCGCAGCGGCACCTTTAAACACGGCCGGGGAGCCGCGAGGGGCTCCGCACGCATCCGCGGCTTGGGCTACCCCCCCCTCCCGCTGCCGGCTCAGCAACCTTTCAGTCCGGCTCCTCCGCCGCCCGCTCAGCGCCCCGGCGTCGGACGCTTCGACATGTTCAGAAACCGCAGCGCCGGACCGCACCGAGGACAGGGGTCGTTCCGCGGCGCGCGCCGAGGGTCCGCAACCGGACCGCCCGTCTGTTGGGGGTCCCCGAGCCGAGAGTCATCAAGTTTTCGAACCGTCAGGGAAAATGCTGTTTTTAAACTGGAGAGAGAGGTTCTTTATTTTAAAGCGGGAAATGAACTTTGAGGTAATGATGTCGGTGGATCTGTATTGAAAATGTGAACGTTAGTTCCCGACATTCACAACGTTGTGCTGTTCATGACCGATGAACTTACTGCTCTGCAGCAGGTTCTCGCTGTAACGCTGCAGACGCTGAAGCCTCTGTGCACGTCTCTCGTCTTAGTTACACGTGTCGTTTTCAGCGAATACCTTTTGCACTTTGATCCGCGCGCCCCAAGCGCCACGTTGGTTCCGGCGCGTTGCCGGTTGGAAGCTGCACGACCGAAACGGGCGGCGTGAGAGCCCGAGGAGAAAAACAACCCCATCGTAGGTCCGAGAAACCCGATCACAGCCTCTGCGTTCACATCCGCTGAACGGGCGCACCGAGTCCGACGCATCGACCGGATTCAAACCGCCGCGACCGGATTCAAACCGCCGCGACATGATTCAAACCGCCGCGACCGTGTTCAAACCGCCGCGACATGATTCAAACCGCCGCGACCGTGTTCAAACCGCCGTGACAGGATTCAAACCGCCGCGACCCGATTCAAACCGCCGCGACCGTATTCAAACCGCCGCGACCGTTTTCAAACCGCCACGACCCGATTCAAACCGCCGCGACCGTATTCAAACCGCCGCGACCGTATTCAAACCGCCACGACCCGATTCAAACCGCCGCGACCGTATTCAAACCGCCGCGACCGGGTTCAAACCGCCACGACCGGATTCAAACCGCCACGACCGTATTCAAACCGCCATGACCCTATTCAAACCGCCACGACCCGATTCAAACCGCCACGACCGGATTCAAACCGCCGCGACCGGATTCAAACCGCCACAACCCGATTCAAACCGCCGCGAACGGATTCAAACCGCCACGACCATATTCGAACCGCCGCGACCGGGTTCAAACCGCCACGACCGGATTCAAACCGCCACGACCGGATTCAAACCGCCGCGACCGGATTCAAACCGCCACGACCCTATTCAAACCGCCGCGACCCGATTCAAACCGCCGCGACCGGATTCAAACCGCCGCGACCGGGTTCAAACCGCCACGACCGGATTCAAACCGCCACGACCGTATTCAAACCGCCACGACCCGATTCAAACCGCCACGACCCGATTCAAACCGCCACGACCGGATTCAAACCGCCGCGACCGGATTCAAACCGCCACAACCCGATTCAAACCGCCGCGAACGGATTCAAACCGCCACGACCGGATTCAAACCGCCGCGACCATATTCGAACCGCCGCGACCGGGTTCAAACCGCCGCGACCGGGTTCAAACCGCCACGACCGGATTCGAACCGCCGCGACCATATTCGAACCGCCGCGACCGGGTTCAAACCGCCGTGACCCGATTCAAACCGCCACGACCCGATTCAAACCGCCACGACCCGATTCAAACCGCCACGACCCGATTCAAACCGCCACGACCGGATTCAAACCACCACGAACCGATTCAAACCGCCACGACCCGATTCAAACCGCCACGACCCGATTCAAACCACCACGACCCGATTCAAACCGCCGCGACCGTATTCAAACCGCCACGACCCGATTCAAACCGCCACGACCGCCGTCAAGGGAGAGCGGAGGGAGTGGGTTTGCCTTGTTCCTTGAGGCCTGGTTGAAGGTTAGTCCCCGCTGCGACCAGGCATCACTCCCAGCGTTCATATCATCTGTCACGTGAGGTTTTTTTTGTCCTTTTGTTTTTTTTTTCCCCCGTTTCACTGATCGTAAAGAAGTGGCTCAACGGACGGATACTCACTACCACGCCTTGAGGGACCTCACAGCCGTCCTCCTTCCAGTAACTGTGGCTCAGACTTGTTCCCTGGCTTCGCACACACACGTTCCTTTTTGTTACCGCTCACGCTGTCGCTCTCACACAGTGTGAGGGAAGAGCGGGGTTGGGAACAGAGGGAGAGTGTGTGTGTGTGTGTGTGGGGGGGGGCGAGGGCCGAGGGGATGGAAGCATCGCGTTCACATTTTCTGCAGCGCATTTGCCGGCCGCTTTCAAATCTTGCGGGGACGCCGACGGGACCAGAGGGCTTTCCGAGGCGCCCGATCTGCAAGCGCCACAAACGCTCCACACAAGCGCGTTCGCGGCTACAGCCACCGCCGATGTGGTCCCCCAGCCTGGTTCCTGTTCTGAAACCCCTTTTTTACGGCCCTAAGTGGTGCAGTCCACTGTGTAATACCCTATTCATCACTCACCGAATCTCACCCCCCCCCCCCCAAACACACACACACACACACACACACACACACACACACACACACACACACACACACACACACACACACACACACACACACACACACACGCCTCCTCCTTCTCCCCCATCTCCCCCTCCCTGCTCCTCTCCTTTCTCTGCTCTCCTCTCCACATCTCTTTATAAAGCTAATGAGACTGAAGTTGGGCCCCCTCTTGCCAGAGAGTGTGAGCAGAGAGGGGGGCCGCAGCCTGGGAGGGGTTTTTTTTTTTTTCCTTGGCGTGCTCTGTGGATGTGTTTGCAGGACTCTGCGCATGTGTGCGCCGGCCTGTGCTTCTGTATCTACGTCTATGTCTGTGTTTCTTACATGCGTGTGTGTGTGTGTGTGGGACCCTAGACAAGCTCACACAGCACCTGCCCGCATCTGTGAGCGTGCCGGCCCCCTGCGGGCATGTGCTCGGCGGGGCCCTCGGCGGGGCCCTTTGCAGCTTTGTCTGCGCTGCCCACAGGGCTTCAAGGGTCAGGGCTGGAGCTCCGTGTCCTGCGCCAAAACCCCCCCGCTCCTCTGGAAGTCTGCCTTTATGCCACGGCTCATTCACCGCCGGCCCGGCGTGATCGGCTATTTATCTGCGTGTGAGCTGCGGAGCCATGCTGTCTGTGTTCCGACTGTGTGTTGGCTGCTGCTGGCTGCCTGCCACAAAGAGAGGAAGGAAGGAGGGAGGCTGGGGAGGGGTGTGATGGTATAGAGGGAGGTCAGGGTTTTCACTCTAATAAAGCCACCACAGTCACAGCCATTTTTATATATATATATACACACAAACATGAATATATACATATACATACATATACATAAATAAACATTTATATGCATATATACATAAATACACATATGACTTTCATGAAGAAAGAAAAAAAAATAAAATCACCCCATATGTCAACCACATTTATATATATATATATATATATATATATATATATATATAAAACATATACATACATCCATATATATACATACATATACAGTGTGTATATATATATATACATATATATATATAGATGCATATATATATATATATATATATACATATACTGTATGTATATACATAAACATACAAAAACATACATATATATATTTATTTATTTATTATTTGTTTATTTATATATATGTATATGTATATACTGTATATATATGTTTATGTATAAATGTATGTTTATACTGGTCATATATATATATATGGGTAGTTGATGTATGGGGTGGTTTTTTGTAGTTTTTTTTCTTCATAAAAGTCATATGGTTGCATATCAAAGAGTCTAAACTATTGAAACACGTATGTGGGGTTTTTTGCTTTTTCACTTATATATATTCGTGGTGCATTTTCGATCTCAACTCAACTCAACCTCAAATTTGTCCTCCGGTGTGACATGAAAGTTTTTGAAAATATGAGAAAAGAATAAAATCTATTTCCACATAAAAGGTGATTCTTCATATTTCAAAGCCCCCCATTCTACCTCCTGAAGCATTGCACTTCAGTTAAATAGGATTATAACAACTTTGAGGAACATCCTGATGACCGCGTGTTTTTATAGCCCCCTCCAGTGGTGATGCTGGAAAAGTGAAAAATGAAGATTACTCAGGGATAAAAACCTATATATAAAAAATATAAAAAACTATAATTACACATTTGGGAAATAATGCATATGATCAGGGATGATAATTAGAATTATTTATGTTTTATATATGTTTTATATAAATGTTCAAAGTTCCCCAAACATTTTCTGGACAAGTTGCACCAGAGGACATTCACTAGTTTGATTGAAATGTACAACAAATGTACAACAAATGTACAACAAATGTACAACAAATGTAATTATTCATTGTTTTAGTTCACATGATGTTTTTCCATTTTTCACAATTTGAATGATAATAATTGCTTTTTTCATGTTTCTTTATCGTTTCTGGACTGAAACAAATGCACATCGTGTCAACTACATATATACATATACCTCTTTCTCTCTCTCTCTCTCTCTCTCTCTCTCTCTCATCAGGCCTAAGCCATCAAGATTATTGCTCCATCCTTCTCTTCTCTCCCAACACACACTAGCCAAAAGGATTGGTATTCTCTCTCTCTCTCTCTCTCTCTCCTAGTATGACTCCCTCGTTTGACTCATTTGACACATTTGAAGTTGTGCGGTGGAAAAATACTATGAACCTCCCACAACTAAGCCACACATCCATCCTGCATCTTGGCTTTATAATCCAACTTTATATTTACTTTATTAACGTATTCATGAGTTTGCCTCTCTGTTTGTCGCTGCAGGTGCAGGCGGTGGATGCAGACCAGGGAGAGAACGGAAGGGTCTTATACAGAATCAAATCTGGTAAATGCTGCTCCTCCATGTGTACACTGGACTGAAGTACATGTGCTTGATTATGTTCTCGTGAATTTTACTAATAAAAGATCAGATCAGATCAGAGGGTGAGAGGGTAAGTTGAACTGCTCTCTATGGATGTGGACGTCAAACAAGACAAACCTCTGTGGGCGTCCAGGGAACAGGGACGCTCGGTTCGGCATCAGCGAGCAGACTGGGCTGGTGACCCGCGGCTCCAGGGCTCTGGACAGAGAAACTAACAGCTCCCACGTGCTGGAGGTGGAGGCCTACAACAGCGACCAGGGCAAAATGAGGAGCGCCGTACGGGTGAGGAGTTTGAGGAGAAAAGTAAATTCCAAGAAGCAACACCGGGGTTCTAGGTATCAAAACGGTGTGTGTGTGTGTGTGTGTGTGTGTGTGTGTGTGTGTGTGTGTGTGTGTGTGTCCCGCAGGTGATTGTGTACGTGGAGGACGTCAACGACGAGGAGCCGGTGTTCACCCAGCAGCAGTACAACAGGCTTGGCCTGAGGGAGACCGCAGGCATCGGCACGTCTGTTATCGTGGTGCGCGCCACCGACCCCGATACCGGTGCGTGTCCCTTTTGTCCACCGAGTCGGACCGCGAGCAGTTGTCGTTACGTCCCGAAGCGCTTGTCGTGGCCAAGGCTGCCGAGAACTGTCGGGTTACGGCGAATGGCAAGATGGCGCCTACCTCCGTCTTTCTTACCTCCGGCATCCCTCGGTGTGGAGCCGTGGTCTCTGAGGGAGACCAGAGTTCCATGTTTCTCTCACGGTTCTTGTTTTAAAGAACCTGGAGTCGGGACTTCCCGAAAGCGTTCAAGTGGAGCTCACAAGTGGGCCCCCCGTGGGCCACTTCTCATCCGACTCCTTCGGCGTAGTCGCTGTGACACACCTTCCCGAAAGTCACGCCGCAGCTCTGAACATCCCTTTTCTCGAGCCAAAAACGAGATATGACTCGTAGTGGCGATGTTCACAGCAACAAAGGAAAGTTGGAGTCGGTGGAAAGAAGTGTGACACGTCGTCTTTATCTCACAGTGTGGGCAGCACCAGCTCAAATCCATCACAAGTCACTCTTTGTGAGCTTGACATGTTTAACTCTAAGTCCTAAAATGAGTCATTTGAGGTGGACTTTTAACTGAATAAACAGGTTTTTCAGTTGCCTGAGGGACCAAAGCTGCACCGTGTTTCAAACTACTGAGGTCGTCGAACTGTGGTCGTGCGTCCATTTTGAGTGGAACGCAAAATATATATATCTTTTTGAAATGCACCAAATTTCCAGTGCTGTGCAATTCATCATGACTGTCCCGGTTGTTCCCACTGTGGCCGCCTCACTCGCATGCATCGTCTTGACCTTCTTGACCTTGAGGTTGGCACTTCAGTTTGCACGGCGACACCGCTTCCTTAACGCGCCCGTCCCCCCTCTGCCACCAGGGGACGGAGGGGCCGTAGCCTACGCCATCGTGTCGGGCTCGGACGCCAAATTCGAGGTGGACCTCAGCACGGGCCTGGTGACCACGGTGGACCACCTGGACTACGAGGAGAAGACCGCCTACGTGATGAACGTGTCGGCCACCGACCAGGCGCCGCCCTTCCACCGGGGCTACTGCACCGTCTACGTGGCCCTGCTGAATGAGCTGGACGAGGCCGTGGCCTTCTTCTCCACCGGCTACGAGGCGGCGCTCCGGGAGAACGTTGCCACCGGGACCGAGGTGGTGCAGGTGAAGGCGCAGTCGGCCGACAACCTCACCCAGCTGAGCTACCGCTTCGACCCGGACACCTCGCCGGCCGCGCTGGCCCTGTTCCGGATCGACAGCGTCACCGTGAGTCCGAGCGGGTTTTTTTTCTAAGTTAGCGCTTGCCCAGTCCTCAAATACCTTCATGTCCTGCCACTTTTAGCTCCGACTCTGCCCCTTGCTCACCTGACTCCATCACGCTCCTGGAGAATGCGTAGCCCCTCATCGAATCAGGTGTTTCAGGGTGAAGTCCAAGCTAAAACTTGTATAAAACTCGTACTTGAGGAAAAATTGTTCTAGGTCAATGCCTTCCTATTGTATGATCATGCTTGATGTGTTTTGGACCAAACTTGTCGCCGCCCGACGACTTTTGTTCTTCATTCGGATAAATATTCAGGTGCGTACGGAGTACAGCACTTCAGTCAAAACGTCAGTATTTGTAGTGGCACTTGCGCATGGCTCCCAGAAAATAAGCAAGGATATCATCAGTGAAAAGGGCTTTTGTTTTGCTTTCCACGTCCTCCATCGCCACTCTCTGCACCTCAACGACGGCGAAGGGGCGTCCGCGGTTACGGTGGAGCGTTGACTCTGGTGTCCGGCTTCTCCCCTCCCACCTCAGGGTCGTATCACGGTGACGGGCCTGCTGGACCGGGAGAAGGGCGACCTCTACACCCTGACGGTGGTGGCCGACGACGGCGGCCCAAGGAAGGACTCCACCGTGGTAATGGCGCTCGGCGTCCGGGAGCTTTTCCTCCATTCCTGTTCCGCCGCTTAATCCTGAGCTGTGAACCCGTCTGTTTGTGTTTGTGGAAAAGCTAACTCCGTCCTCTTTCCATTCCTTGCCACCTTTCCTCGGAACCGCAGAAGGTGAGGCTCGCTCTGCCTCGGCTTTAGCCGACTGAATAGATAGTGTGATAGTGATAGTGTGAATAGATAGACCCGTCCACTTTTGGTTGAGGCGCCTGGACGTGGCGGACGTGTTCCCGCGCTCAGAGGTAAGTGTTGGGCCCGTTCCTCCGGCGCGCGCTGAATCCTCCGTGCGTTTCTTGCCTTTTCCCGCAGGTGTCGATCACCATCCTGGACGACAACGACAACAGTCCGGAGTTCGACATCACGTCCGACACGTCGGTGAGCGTCCCGGAGAACACGCCCATCGGGGAGAAGGTGGCGACCGTGCTGGGGAGAGACAAGGACGCCGGGAAAAACGGAACGGTGAGGAGGACTTTAACCCTGTGTTCCCAGAACCACAGCCACAATGAGCCGGAGAACAGAGGTGGGGTAAGGTTCATTTGCCACCTTCAGTTTCACTGTTTGTTTCATACACGACTATGGCAAAACTGGTGTTACTGGTGAGCTTCCCGAAGGTTTTCCCCCCTCGGACGGCGCTGAAGCACGGCGAGACCCGGGTCGGACGAACACATCCTTTAACCCTGAGTATGTTTCTGCCCCCGTCCCTCAGGTGACCTTCTCCTTGGCGGCTGGGAACATGCAGGATGTGTTCGAGATTAAGACGGTGAACCACACCTACGGGGAAGTCTATGTCAACGCTCCCCTGGACAGGGAGTCGGTGGACCGCTACCTCCTCAGGGTCGGCTTTTCTTTTCTGACTTATCGACCGGGCCCCGGCCGCGTTAGAAAACATGTCTTACCGTGTGGGAAGAAAATGAATTGTTAATTTGAGAACAAAAATTGGAAATAAATCTCTCCAAATGATTTTGTACCATCTTATCCTCTCCACTCTGAAAGCATTCCCTCAATTTAAGAAAAACAATCTGACTGCTTTATGAGATAATTACGATTATTTTGATTAAGAATGTATTCTGAGGCCGTGCTGAGCGTGCTGAGCGTGCTGAGCGTGCGTCTCTGTCGGCTTAGGTTCGCGCCACAGACGACGGTTCCCCTCCCAGACACACTGATCTCTCCCTCGTCGTCAACATCCTCGATGTGAACGACAACGCACCCGTCATCGAGAGCAGGAGAGGCTACAATGTCAGCGTAAGCGAGGTAGGGAGTCGCTCGCTCGCTCGCACACACACACACACACACACACACACACACCACACACCAGCTGTCTAGGTTAGCTAATTGACAAAACCAAGAAGTAGTACTGTAAAGCAGCTGGCTCAGTGCTCGGGGTGGAGCATCAGCATGGCAGGACTTCTACTTCCTCCACCCGAATATGACCTGCCTCTTATTACCAACAACATACACGTGTACGCAAAGGCTTTTTTTTTCAACCAAGCTCAGTGATTTGCCACTCTTCTTGTATGTGTTGCTCTTGCACGTGTGTGTGTGTGCGTGTGCGCATGCTCACGTTCGTTTTGAAGAACGTGGGCGGAGGTACGTCCGTCCTGCGCGTGTCGGCCACCGACCGCGACATCGGACCCAACGCCATGCTGTTCTACTACATCACTGCCGGCAACCAGGACCTGACCTTCCGCATGGACCGCATGACGGGGGAGATGGTGACGCGGCCGGCCCCGCCCGACCGGGAGCGGCAGCAGGAGTACCAGCTGACGGTCACTGTGGAGGACGACGGCACGCCCACCCTGTCGGTGAGAGGCGGCAAAACCGCGCCACAATTACCCAGCGCACGCTGAATTTAACACGTTTAGTAAAATGTTGGTTCCCATCGTTCATAACTGTACATTACGATCATCATCAGCAACGTCTTGCAGATAAGTGCTACTTAGTGCTAATTTATTTGATCTGGTACTGAGTACTAAATTTCATTTCTTCCACCATGTGAAATGAGAAACACATGCTAGACTAAATACTAAAACACACTAGTCATTTTGCCACTCCAGGATAACTGTCGACGGAGAAAGTCCTGCTCAACCAGATAAGAGGTACCATAATAGGCCAAACCCCTGCAGCGACCTGGGCCCGAAATCAGCCTATGTTCCCTCACTGATGAGGGTTTTTGGGTTTTTTTCTGGCCGCTATAATTTGCCGCCCCCCTCGAGATGGCGCCCTACGACGCCCACAGGAGCTTTCGTCTCTTGACACTGAACTTTCCTCGAACCCCGAAGCGGAGCCAGTAGCTCAGGTTGAGCTTGAGATGTTTAGTGAGGACGGTAGAGGAGGCTGCTGCTGGACGTGTGTTTGCACGGTTTCATCTCTTCCTCCCCTCTGCAGCCACTCCTCACCCCCGCTGCTCGAAACCTCTCTCTCGCTCTCTCTCTCGTCCCCATCTGCTCCTGTTATTTGAAACCCAACTGGGTTCACCTCCCTTTTGTGTATTGACCTCGCGGGGCGATGTAGTTCACGCTTTGCGCCGACATAACTCATCATCTGCCGCCTCCAGAATGAGGAGGAGGAGGCTGAGGCGGAGGAGGCTGAATGATCTGCGCTTGATTCTTGAGACTCTGCAACGAAATGTTTGGTTTTTCGACTCGACTTTTCCGCCATTAGTCACTGCAGCGGGAGTGGCACAGTGTGTGTAAACAGGAAAACCAAATTTGCAGAAAGAGGAAGAAGAATATTCTTACTTCCTGTTCAGACCACAACCGCAATGCTGGGGGGGGGGGGGTGCTGTGTGTTGTCCTGTCTGCCGTGACTTTTTTCTGTGGTTCTACGTCTCCGGGTCGCTGCTGCAAAACAGAACGTGCGTAGCGTTGCACCGAGCTCCATCTAAAAACATCCTGCACCTTCAGCGCTGCCGGGGCAAACTACACCTGCGGGGGTGGAGAGATCGACAGCGCACGACAGAACGAGCGAGAAAGAGAGAGCGAGGGAGGGAGGTCCAAAGAAAGACGGCAAATAGGGCTTGAAATCCTCCATTTTGAGCCCCCCTCCCCATAAAGCCGTACACATGACAAGGAAAAACAGCTTCCTGCACAGAGCTGCTGCCGCCCGAGCGCTGAACCCAAACAGGCGATGATATTTTTCACCTTCACCGAGGCGCAAATAGTAAGTTCCGATCGGACGGGCCCCGAAAGTGTCACTATCAACAAGGTCAAGGCGGCAGACGGGGTCGGCGCCACCGAGAGGTCGGGTGTCGATGATCCCTCCGTAGAGAGCGGCTTGATGCGGCGCGCGCACATGCGCGGCACCAAGTGCGTGTGTGTGTGTGTGTGTGTGTGTGTGGCTTCCCGAGTTGTTAACCCCGATCTGAAAAAACGCAGTTTCATCATTTCTCCCTTCTCAATGCCAACTTCCCTCCGGTGTGTAGTCTGAAGGGGCACACAGCTGGAACAGCCTTGTCACTGAAGTGGTCCCTAGGTCCCTGTGATGGACGTGGGAGCTCCGCTCGAGAGACGGATGCAATGACTTTGATGACTAGACTGTATCAAGGTGCAAAGAGCGGTTTTATTATGGAGAGTGTACACACACACAAACACACACACACACACACACACATTTTTATCAATGGTACTCGTAAGTTAATACCAGAGCTAAACACAATCAAACTGCCAGCTCTGCACCGCGCACACACACACACACACACACACACACACACACACACACACACACACACACACACACACACACACACACACACACACACACACACACACACACACACACACACACACACACACACACACACACTCTCTCTAAAAGCATGGTATTGAAGATGATCAGAATCATGCACCACGTCCTGCTACATGGGACTGGGAGGCGACCCGTCCTCCGCTGAACACTTTAAAACATCAAAACACCCGACGCTCCAGTGGATTCACACACAGCCTGAGTTACAGCGACTTCCTTGGAAGCGATTGTCTTTGGTTAATTATTCAAAGCCGTTCCTTTGTAGTTGGGGGGGGGGGACGCGCGTTCAACTAGGATAACATGGCATTTCAATAAATTGTACACACAAAAGTAAAACACAGACAATTATTTCTCATACTGATATACAAATTCCACCCGTTGCATTTGGATTCAAATACAGTAACAACAAAGTTATAACAAAAAAAAGGTGAAATGATAAAAAACCCAAATAGACAAATATAACAAATTCACTATAATACACTATGATACATTTGTCAAAGCAAGATTTGTTCAGCCCTGGACGGATGCTTCCAAGGGCGTGGTTAAGTGCTGGATTAAGAACAGGCGAAAAGAACAGAACACATTAAAACGTCAGTCACAGTTTTGGTTTTTGTGACTGAGGCGGCGAAGGCGGTCGGATGAAGAAGAAAAAAAAAAAAAAAAGCGGCCCAGGTCGAGCTGAAATGACGTCAAACAGGGGCCCTTTTCAAGGCCTCCTGCGGCAAATTTCTACCTCCAAATGTCCCCCTTGTTTTTGTTTGTTTTGGGTTTTTTTCGGTCGCTGGACGCTGTGCTCCGGCAACACAGCACCAAGCAGCGGCGAGTGAAGCCGCTTCTCAAAAACTCCTTGTTCGTCTTCCGATGGGGGACTCTTTCTTACCTAACACCGGTTGCGATTTGCACAACCAGACTGAAGACACGCCGGTGGGAACCGGATGTCATCAGCTCGGAGAATCAATGTGCCTTTTTTGGCGCGTACCGTTTTAACAAGAGATTGACACGTTTAACTTTCCCTGCGAAAAATCAGTTGTTTGTGAAAGAGAAGGCGTGGCAGCGACCGGGGGAACGGGTGCGGTGAAGCAGGGAGAAGACATTACGTTTGCCCGAAAGAAAGAACGCCGGGGACAGCCGGCGCCGGAACCAAAGAAAAAATGATCGGAAAAGTCCACAGCAGCAGCTTTTGCGGCAGCTTTTCATTTGCCACGCCTGACTGACGCCTCGCACCGTAAGCCGATCCCCGGCCCCGCGTGCTCACATCGCAGGTGCTCAGAAAGCAAAAGTTCCCTCCAGCCCCAGGAGGCTTTGGTCGCAGGCAGCGGGTTTTGAAACGCCGGCCGAGGCGATCTTTTAAACACTTTCTTATTTTTTCTTTTATTTTTTTTTTCCTTTTCCCCTCAAACCGGACAGGAAGGTCACAGGCGATCCTTTCTACATCTGCATGAGGTTTGGAGACTCGGGGATGGGATCTGGAAGAGAGAGAAACAAAGCAGAGCGTTAGAAAGGGACAGCACATGGAAATGAAAACAGGAAGGCGTTAGTTGTAGTTCGTTGAGGCGGAGCTCGTTCCGCCAGACAACTCAACGGCGCCACACGCTTCCACCCCCTTATATGGGTCGTCCTATTTAAACAGCCACTCCCTCCCTGCCCTGCCTGCATGCTGCCTGCTTTGCTGCCTGCTTTGCTGCCTGCTTTGCTGCCTGCTTTGCTGCCTGCTTTGCTTGCTGTGTTGCTGCGCTCCCTCCACCTCCCCTGCCTCCCCCTGTTGGGCTCTGCTCTTCTGTCCAATGGGGGGATTCCAGCTCGTCACTCCTATATTTCCATCTTATTTAGTATGTCTATGTTTTCTGTACAACTCACCAGGAGTGATGAGCAGTGGAGCCCAGACGCCCAAACTCAAACCATGCCAAATAAATAAAAGATCATTTTAGATTTAATCTGAGAGTTGTCTGTCAGAACTTTCCATAAGCACGAGTCCAGTGAGATGTGGAAAATAGGCTTTTTGCACATTTAACAAAACATAAAGCTCCTGTTAACAAATGGATCATGTTATCAACTGTAATTCATTTTTTGAATCTTGGAGCGGACCAAGATGGTCATACAGTATTTTCTAAGAGAAGGTCGTTCTTATTCAATAAACCAGACTTTTTAACTGCTAATGTCAGCGCAGATCTTCTAAGATCCTGGCAAATATTTTCCACTCCCCAGACTGCCCACGGAAGTGCACACACACACACACACACACACACACACACACACACACACACACACACACACACACACACACACACACACACACACACACACACACACACACACACACACACACACACACACAAAGCAGAACATGTTCCTTGGCCAAGAATTGTGACATTAAAGTTAAGAGAGGAAGTAGTGCAGAGTTAAATTCCATTATGTTGAAGGTTACAGAAAACATGAAGTGTGCCTTTCTCCAAAGAAGTACTTCCTGTGTGTTCGTTTCCACCCTTATCCAACATCAGCCAAAGAATCCTCCTTGTTTTTTCATTTTTTTGGGAACATAAATTCAGCGTTGATTCATGGCAGATTTAGTGGTTGCCTCTGAGGAAAGGGTAATATCACCTTTTAACCTCACCCCAATACCGACAGATGTTGAGGTTGCCCGCAAAGCCCATCGAATTGTCACGGGAGGGGCTCAACGCCGCCATCAGGACCGTTCTCACAAATGAAAACGCCGCCCGAAGTGAACTTCGGACCTTATCTGTGACCACGGGTTCAGGGGGGACTGTTCACTAATCTGGGCCCTGTCCTGCCCCCTCCCCTCATACCCTGCAACGCAGAGCGATCAGGAAATGGCTGGAATGCCTGTACAGGTGCCCTGGGACACACACACACACACACACACACACACACACACACACACAGCCATTGGGGCTAAAATGAGAAGGGTAATGAGGCAGAATGACTTGAAGTCAGGGATGAGTGTGTGTGTGTGTGTGTGTGTGTGTGTGTGTGTGGAGGGGGCTGGCTTCCATGTGCAGGATGTTTCATGATTTTTAGTAGAAGGTTGTGGAAGGGTTGTCGATTGCGTCGGTTAGCGCACAGACTAGGATGTTGACATCGTTGATCTTACTAGAACTGGCCTCTTACGCAACAAGCTGACGTGCAGCCTCCACTTCTGCTCATAACACCATGTAAGGTACAAAGAGGAAACAGGTGTGTGTGTGTGTGTGTGTGTGTGTGTGTGTGTGTGTGTGTGTGTGTATATGTGTGTGCATATGTGTATCCATAGGTATTTTGGTTTACAAAGTATCTGAGGGTATATACGTATTGTAACGTGGGTATTTCTCACCTTGCATTGGGAAGAACACCTCCCCCGGGAAGTGGGGTGTGAAGGGGGTCCCTGGCTCGGACAGCAGGTGGCGTCCTGTTTCTGACGCCTGCCTGGTCATGATGTGAGACACGGTGCGGGTCTTGGGCTGTGGTGACCCCCCCAGGAACACCGGGTTATCGTGACCCTGAGCCTCACTGAACACAAAGAAACATTAAAGTGCATTAACACTAAAAGTGCATTAAAGTGCATTAAAGTGCATGAGGCCAGGCCAGGCCACCATAGACACACTACTGTATGCATGTGGCATTGCTTTCAGCAGGGCTGTACTCAAGGGTTAACAATGAGCAGATAACTTATAACCTATTATTTTAACATCAGATGTTTTTTTCCTCCATATGTAAGAGTTGTATAACTATGTGTTCAACGATGGTTGGAAGTACTATGAACAAAGAAAAATTCACCAGAAGAGTTGACCAGGAGAAGGGGATTTTAAAAACATTTTAACATCTTAATCACCAACCTCAACATTATATATATATATATATATATATATATATATATATATATATATATATATATATATATATATATATATATATATATATATATATAATATCCACTATATTTACTTAAAGGAAGACTTGAAGCACTGTCGGCTTCATGGGAATGGACAGCACAGCTGCTCAGTCTGACTGCTTGCTTTGAAAAGCACCATTCCCAACCAGCCAGACGCTAATTAAAGCTTTTAAAAGGCAGCGCGGTTCTCGTCGTGCTCGCAGGCCTCAGGGCCGACCCTGTTATTAGCACGGTGGGTTTGGGTGTTGGAGGGCCCAGCTGCCTGTGGGACTGTGGGAAAACTCACCTGTCCATTCTCACCAGCTCGTGTGCACCTGGGAAGAGAGGAAAAGGGAAATGGTCCATTGTGAGAGAACTGAACCGAACACCACAGACACAGTGTGAATGGATTTCCCTCCGTGGGAAATAGTACATCCTGGGGAAAGAAAAAATACAAAAACACCTCGCCGACAGGAAATGCACATTCTGTGTGGATACATAACATGGAAATCGCTGTGCGTGTGCGTGTTTGCGTGTGTGCGTGTGCATGTGCGTGTGTGCGTTTGCTCGGGGGTCTGGGACTCACGGTTGGACCTGCTGCTCTGCCTCTGTTTGTAAACCAGCAACATGATGAGAGGCAGGGCGAGGAGAGCCACGATACAAGCCGCAGTGGCCAGCACCGCTGACATGGAACCTAGGAACGAGCACAATTATTCAGCTTTTTTGGAGAGGCGTGAACAGCTCCTGGCTGAGCGTGTGCCAGACGTACCTTCTGGTGGGTTTGGATCCCACACGGTGCATTCCTGAGATCTGTTGCTCCCTGGAAGCAGGTAAAACATAGCCATTCACAACGGGGTCCAAACAGGGCAAATTGAATTTGAAAATGATCTCTCACGACGGGGACCAAAATATTGTTCTTAACATTTCCGGTGATGCCACAAGGCCAGAGTACAACCTTTATGGGAACGATTTGTGTTGCTGTATTGTTAAGTCAGAGCATCTCACCGCAATCGTCCGCAAAAGTCTTTTCGAGTGCATTGACATTGGGGCATTGAAAGCGGAAAGCATGTTATTTCTCACCATAACAGCAAAGAGTATCTCCCCTTTTACTGAGGGTTGAGGACAGCAGCGATGCCTTCAAACCAATCAAAACCTTCCTGGTACTTAAGTGACGTTAAAATCTTTGGATGGCATGAATCACGAAGCAATTGCAATTTGATACGAGATCGGCTGTTCCGCGCCGAAGTGGCATGCTCCACAGGGGTGAAACAACCACCCACGCCTTGGCGTCAAGCATCCCATCATCACTCATCTCAATTGTGTCACTCACCCAAGTGTGTGTGCACGGACGTGTGTGTGCGCGCGCACTTACGTGGCGTGACATGGAGCACGATGTGGCTGTGGGTCCTCTGCAGGACGGAGCCGTGCTTGTGCTCCACCTGGATCTCCAGGCTCACACAGCAGTAGCGGCCCTGGTCCAGGGCGGTCACGTTCTCCAGCACCATCCAGAAGCTCTGCTCCAGGGAACCGTACGTCACTCCCGGGGGCGGGCCGTGCTGCGCGTGGGAACCGTTGCCCAGGGCGAAGTGGCGGGGCGTGTCCCTCACGTGGCAATGCTGGCCACCGTGAGGGGTGAAGAGCCAGCGGTGCTGGATCTGGTCCTCGGCGTGCAGTTTGGCGCCTCTCTGCGCACACACCAGCTTGGCGGTCGCCCCCGCCGGGCACATGTAGTAGAGGTGGGGCGGGTAAAGACTCAGCGTGGAGTGGGCGTAGGACATCTGGCCTGGAGAAAGGAGGCGACACGGAGAAGGAACTGTAGATTACGGGGATGATTTGGTAGCACAAACTGAGTACGATGCATTGAAACTCCCACCGGGCGGGAGCTCACGTCTCGTCGGACATCTTTGTTTTCATGTTGCGATTTTGACAACCGCAGCACGGCCCCTCGCCTGTGCCTTTATTCGTACCCGCGACGCGCTTCCTGTATCTGTGCCTTCCAGGTAGATTTGTAGGTTTCCTGTTCTGCACCTTGCGGTGAGAGACGCTGCGCGGCCCGTCTGAACGAGTCTCGTCATCTCTGCCGGGAGTCACGAGTTCCCGCCGTGGAAGCGCAAAGCCCCGACACGAGCGAGACTCGCATGTTTTGACCGACACGCCGCAACGCCGGCGCGGGAGCCGTGAACGTGATCAGGCTTGTCGAGCCAGCCGTGAAAAGGGCCATCTTGACGTAAAATGTTAAATTTGGGGTCATTCAGAGGCTCCCGGTCCAGTAGTTCTGCTTCACTTCCCTCTTGAACTCGTGAGCTGCCTTCAACCACATCCTGTGCATGCATTCCACTGCAGCAAAGAATGCACCAACATCTCAAGAGATACATAGACGGACTTGAAAGACAGACAGTTGACAGAGCACAACAGGCTGTAATGTGCATTGCACAGGGGGATAGGCTCACAACCGTCCTACATCGGCCATGTCACAGTCAGCGTGGCAATGGAATGCACAGGCGAATATATATCTCCATGTGCGTGTGTGTGTGTGTGGGGGGGTCCTCGGTCGGCCTCTCATCTGTGCTCCTGCTTCTGCACAAAAACATTCTCATCTTCAGCTAGGGGCAGCTACCGCGGTGTCACGAAAGCCTTTGCGCCATAAAAGGAAATGAGCAAGACATGATGTGTGTGCGTGTTCGTGTTCATGCGTGTGCGTGCGTGCGTGTGTGTGCGTGCGTAGTTGACCTTTGCACCAGCCACTGCGTGTCAGGAAGAGCAATAGGAAAGCCGGTGTGTGATTAAAGTGAAATTGTTGCTCCCCGTGGCTGCGCCGGGCACAATAGAAGAAGCCCTTCGTCTTCTCCCGTTTCGCACAGGCCACGCCCGTCGCCCTGCGGCCATTGTTCCCCAGACTCTGGAGACCAATTTGCAGAATAAGATATGGATAGCTTTTTGTCTGTTGGCAGAGACCTCCGGCCCCCGGAGAGGGCTCATTTTGTTTGCAATTTGCTTTCATCCGTGGAGGTCCCAAATAGCGGGTGCCGTGACGTTTGGTAATGTAAGAACTCCAGTTACGCCAAGAAAGCGCAACTTGAACTGAGTGCCAGGAACGAGGGGGAAGCGGGTCCACCATCGATGGAACACTTATGAGTTTGAACAATGTTGAACGTTGGTGCTGTCGTGTCGTGTGAACGCACCATTGCTCCGAGAGTGAAAACATAAACCATTTGGCGAAAGCGGACGTCTGGCAAAGAGAAACCTCTTCCGGCCGAAACGCAGACGTCTGGATGTCTTTTGCTTCTATTGGAGACGCGGTGCCTCCCCCCCTTCACTCCGATCTCAATTCTCAGGATCCTGATCCCCCCCAGGGACCAGACACAGGCCCTCTTTTGTTTCTCAGCTCCTCAAACACCACCTGTTTGGGGCACGTCGCCCCCTGACAGCTCTCTCACGCGCCCGCATCGTAGCGCCGTCCGTTTCAAGGAGTTAAACGCCGCCCTCGCTCTCTACCGTTGACGCCGCTTCTCACCATCGGCGCCGCTCCCGTCACGTCGGCGACTTTGAATGCTCTGCGTCACCGGAGCAGTAGCGACGCCTTCGGGGGCTCTGAGCGGGGCCCGCTGGATCCGGTCTCCGGGGTCCCGGTCTTGGAGCTATGTTTTACGTAACTGTCGGCCCACTCCCACTCCCATTCCCAGTCCCAGTCCCACTCTCACTCTCACTCCCAGTCCCAGTACCAGTCCTACTCCAACTCCCAACCCCTAAACGTCGACTAAATACAACGGAAATAATTAATAAAACCCGTTACTGGGTGCTCATGAAACCAGTGTGAGGGATACAGATCAGTCCCCAACACATACACAGTAAGATTCAGTAAAATATGAATGTATGATAAACAGCACTAACCGTTGTTACTGCACTTAATGCACCATGAACAGTCAAACACCAACGTTACGGCTTCATAACTGCGTCCGTTGCTCCAATTTTCAGCATAGACTTTTGGTTGTTTTTAGTCATTTATGACTTGATTATCCTAATTTCCTGGTAAAGCAGTCGGTGAAAGCTGTGTAAAATCTTTTCACCAGCCGGGCTCTATTTCGGACGGAGTTCTGCTGTTGTCTTCGTTATTTCTCTGTCTGGAGTGAAGGCCATCACGGGGCAGTGCCAATGCCCTAGCCTTGGGCTGTTGGGCCGACAGGGTTTGCACATGCGAGTGTATGTGTGCATCCGCGTTTCATTGGCTCGTGCTGGAAAACAACAAACGCGACTGCAAGGCCTCGACCACGAGATGGTTGATGGAGTAACCAAAACAAAACAAGAAAGAAAAAAGAAAAACAAACACAAAGCCACACAAATGTACTCCCACAGGAACTTCCCCTCCCTCCTATTGTCTACATATTTAACACACACACACACACACACACACACACACACACACACACACACACACACACACACACACACACACACACACACACACACACACACACACACACCACACACACACACACACACACACACACTTTTCCTTTTTGATGTCCTCGGTCAAATTAGGCGTGTTAGTGTCACAGGAACTAACCCAGGAGGCCAATTTGAATCAACGTCACATGGATTCATCTGTGCAGAGCGGGAGAAGCGTGAGATCGTCCGATAGAAACAGGAAGAGAAGGTCTCCACACGGCGCCCATCATCCAGGTCGCCACTCCATGTTTGACGTCTTTGATTTTAATCGGGACGAGCCTTTCCGGAATACTTCGGCGCGTGCGCGTCCAGGCCCCCAACGGCAACGGCAGTTTTTCATTTTTTCGGCGAGGGGGCGAGCGTGGAGGAGGAAGGAGTGGTGAGGCTCTGATGGGTGTAGGACGTCGGCACCGCAGGTTCTCTGCACAAACAACCCCAGCAGCAGCGAGCGTCGTGGCATCCATGTTTGTTTTGCAGAATTGAAAAATAAATAAATAAATAAATAATACCGCTTGATATAAGATGCGTTCTGACGCCGGGGCACCGCAAGACTCCGCCCGTCTGTTCCCCGTCCTTGAGACCTGTGCTCCTCGGAGACGGCCGGTGTCATGTGCGCGAGCAGAACAGACAGAAAATCGTCGTTCAACGTGCGCGATACATCTTTTCATCGTCGTCGCGGCTGAAAAGAGAAAACCCCACGACATGGGCGGGGCTTAAGACGTGTGGGTGGGATGCTCTGTGACGCCCTCCACCCGCACGGAGCTGAACGTCGACCCACAGCGACGCAACGGACAGGAAGTCAATTCACGGAAGGGGAAAATGAAGCGAGCCGCTTTATATAAAAAAAAAACTAAAAAAAAAACAACATATTGGCCCTAAATGATGTTGTGTGTTGCTGTGTTTGGACGGAAGAAAGGAAACTTCCCAGACAAGAAAAAGACTAAGAAACCCACCCAAACTGGTTTTCGTTTTGGTTTGTTTTGGGGTTTTTTTTAACTGAAACCCCCAAAAATCAGAACTAGAACAGAATCTAAACTACTCTGCGTTTTTACTTCCTGTGCGGATTATTTTGCAGAATATGGCCAAACAAACACACGCTTACTGCGAGGCTCTGCTGAACAGAGGCGGCGACCACGCCCCTCAGTTATACACATCCTTCTGCATGGAACAACAGGTTTAGAAAATATATGTTGAGACCATATCATCTATAGACTCTGGGTGTGGAGTGCAAAGGTTCTTCTTTTTCCACTGTTTTCCTCGTGGACATCAGGTGAACTGCATTTTAAAGGTGCGTGTGTAGAGTTTGGTGGCCTCCAACCCACTTTTCGGAATCGCTTAGTGTCAGTTAGTTGCTAGGTAGGAATTAGGTTAGCTATTATATTCGGTTTAGTAACAGTTGTGCATAATCTCCGGGTGCGTCGTAAAGATATTTCGCTGCATAGATGTATGAACGTATGTGTATTACAGTATGTGACAAAAAAACCTCTTCAATCTTGAATCTTTAGCGGTGAGGCTGCAGATGGCAACCAACCTAACAGCCCTCCCCGTGGCGCTGCAACATGGCGTCCTCCGCAGGGGAGACGGTGGCCGCGGAACTCGCGAAAACCCCTCTGTAGGGCCAGAGTTTGGTTTGTCCGTTCTGGGCTACTGTAGAAGAAACATGGCGGTGCAACATGGCGGCCTCCGTGAAGCGTAAAATGCAATGATTCTTATTTTCTTGCGATTATACACTAATTAAAACACTCATGTATATTATATTCCATTTCCGCCAAGTCTGCTCCATAAATTCTATACACTGCACCTTTAAAGCACATACACATTACAAACGTCCACATAGTACTTGGGTGTAGTAAATAGTCATTAATATGCTAGCTTGCCATTTCGCAGCTTATACTAATACAACAAATACAAGAGCCCACTGTTGACAAAAACCGATTGCCGTCTGCTGGGTGGTCTGGGATTTGTCAAATAAAACCCTCATGAGTGAAACCCAAGTCATTTTCAGGCATAAACAGCAGTTCAGTCACAAGGTAGGAGCTGAGATTAAAAAAAAAAACATTTGAATGGTTGTATTGGCCCTTTACATGTATTTCAAGTGGTAAAAAGGGACCGAGTGGGCTATAACATGTCAAATATAACCATCAAGAGTGAAACCAGGTCACTTTGCGGCCGAAACAACCGCTCAGTCACAAGGTAAGAGCTGCGATCACGTTTTCAAGTGGAAAACTACACGTTGCTGGTTGTATTGGCGCTTTAAAAAGGTATTTCAGGGGCAAGGGGGGCCCGGGCGGGCCCTAACCGTTAAAATATAACCCCCGTGAATGAAACAAACGTTATTTCGAGGCGTAAATAACCTGTCGGTGGCGGGGTGGGCGCTACGATCACCTTCTGGCGGACGATCGCTCCTTGGCACCACACCGGCCCCCGCAGCGGTCGCCCGTCCCCGCTCCGCCCGCCGGGGCTGCGAGGACAGGCACGTTCAACGCACCGCGGGCGCCAGGTGTTCCGTCTCACAACAAGCCCGGAGGAGGAGGAGGAGGACGCCCCGAAGAACGTCCACCACCCGGGGACAGCACCACCGCGGGCGCAGCACACCGAGCTCCAGGGCAAAAAAAAAATAAAAATAATAATAATAATAATATATATATATATATATATATATATTATTATTATTTATTTATTTTATTTTTATTTTTTTTTCGTTCGTGCGCGTTTGCATGCGACAGGGCGGCGTGGTTACAAAACTCTTGAGACGCGTTTTCAAGTAACGAGTGTCCGGCGCTCTCTCTGCGGAAGAGCACTTGAGATACCCGGCGAGGGTTCCCCGCCCGGGCGAGGGTTCCCCGGCGCGCCGCAGCTTCGAGGTGTCGCCGAAGAGTTGTCCACAAGCCCCGGGCGCGGAGTCGCTTACCTCCGACGACGCGACACATCAGAAGTGAGCACAGCCACGGTACGAGCTGCATCCCGCGGTGTATATCCCAAGGCATGACCTGGCGTTGCAGGAAGTTTGCGACGAATAAACAGCAACAACAAAAGACGAATAATAATAACTTTAGATGAAACCGAACTCCCGTGCTAAATAACGAACACTTGGGTAAAGTGCTCGCCGCGTCGCTGCGTCGTGCTGGGGCCACGGAGCCTGTGTTCTTCCAGTTGTATCTCCGGTGCCGGTCCTCCCCCCGCCTCCTTTCGCCTTCCTCCTGCCCCCTCTTTCCGCCTCTCTTCGCCTCCATCTCTCCGTCATGGCACGGGGGGAAACGGGCGTTTACGTTGCCGCAGCAAAAGTAACAGCAAAAAGTACAATTAAAATAGGGAACTGTACAATGCATGTTTCCCTCAAAAATATATACAAACGAGTGAAGGTTTCCTGCAGAAAACAGGACGACAGCGAGTAAACACTGCTGTAAAATAGTGTGTATATACATGCATAGAAGTGACGGTAACCTTGAAAATAAAATATTAACTTTGCACTCAAAAATATGTACACTATACATCTAAATGAAGGTATGGAAACATGTAGAGTTCGTTGTT
Organism: Zeus faber; assembly: GCF_960531495.2. Lineage (NCBI taxonomy): Eukaryota > Metazoa > Chordata > Actinopteri > Zeiformes > Zeidae > Zeus > Zeus faber. The sequence goes on from NC_137202.1 coordinate 27,385,876, forward strand.
GATGCAAATCTGTGTAAACATTGCACTTAAAAAGATATAAAGTTAAGTATATACACACTAACACACACATCCATGGAGAAATACTGGTACACTGAAGGTAGTATCACACACCGATCATCCACAACATTGAAACCACTGACAGGTGAAGTGAGTTACATGGATCAACGCGAGGCGGGATCAACGCGGGCTTCTCTGGGGCGGGTGGCCCGGGTGAAGGAGGACCCCACATTATCTGGCTGTCTGCGGGCGGTGGTGGAGGACCCACATATCTGGCTGTCAGCGGGCGGTGGTGGAGGACCCACATATCCTGCTGTCTGCGGGCGGTGGGGGCTGATCTCCGGGTGTCCTGCGCTGAGCGCACTCGTCTACGTGGATGGGTGCTTGGCCTTGCAGCTGGGGGGGGCATGTGGCTGGTTGCGGTAGGACGGGCCTCGCCTTTGCTTGGGGCGTTGGTGGGTGGGGCAATTGGGACAAGTACCGTACAATCACCAGTGGACTCATCACAGGCACACACACACCACCAGCACCTGTTTTGAACACACCCGACACCCTCCTGTTTACATCCCTCATTTACTTCCATAACTATGACAGCAAGAGGCCACATGCAGAATTGCTGTTTCAGTTTTCCTGGGCTTAATGAACTCTGTTTTTTTTTGATACATGTTGTCATCTGACATTTCTGTTTACGTTTTTCCATGTGCGTGTCGTTGTTTGGTTCTATGTTTATTTCCCTCACCCGTGGTGAGTCTCCCCTCTTGGAGTAGTGATTAGTTGTTTAAAGACCAAAACATGGTCAGACTGTTCTCCAACGAGGGGGATTGGTGAAGGTTTTGAAGAAAGAAAAAAATTAAAAAGTGGCGTTGAGAAGTTGAACTCCACTTGCAGACTGTGTCCTAGATGCGATGGAACACACACCCTGTGTTGCATGACTGCATGATGCCACAATTTCCTGAAAAAGTTCATGATGGCTCTGATAGAAAGGTAACACAGTGCATCAGAGCTTGCTGTGTATGAGGCTGTGCAGCTGCAGACCGGTCCTGCCTCCACGGGTCACAGCTGTTTGGGTGACATGAGGGGGAGCTACATAGTGGCACGGTGGCGCAGTGCATTGCACTGCTGCCTCACAGCAAGAAGGTCCTGGGTTCGATTCCCGCCTGGGGCGCTGTTGGCACCGTGCGCCGGCGGGTTATCTTCCAAAAACAGGAGCCTTTCTGTGTGGAGTTTGCATGTTCTCCCCGTGCTCACATGGGGTTCCTCCACGTCAGTAAGGACCCCACCAAAAACATGCACCCATCATCATCTGACCAGCGATGGACACTTATCACCTGGTCCCCGGGCGCGTCCACGTACGCTGCCCACTGCTCCTGGCTGTGCCCCCGGAGGAAGGACAAGCCAGGATGGGTCAAAAGCAGAGGAGCCATTTCACCGGCCACCATCAAGCATGTGTGTGTGTGTGTGCAAGCATGTGTTGTGGAGTGTCGTGTGACGATTAAAGACTGTGTCTGTCTAATATTAGTGGTGGTTTCAATGTTGTGGATGATCTGTTTTTTTCTCCCTCCTGTTCATGCGAACACATGAATACATACACGGGAAGTAAAGAGTTAGTTACTGTACAGTGCAGATGGATACATCATTCTCATGAAATCACCATAAAACATGACAAATGAATTCATACACATATTCACAGAGAATGTGAAATTATTCATTTAAATATTAAAGTACACAACACCTAGTATGGCCCACCTAGTTGTTGTTTTAACTATAACATTATTTTAGGGTTTTTCTGTGCTTTTCTTATCAAAAAATGCCTTTCCGTAACGCGTCTATTAAAGTACAGTAATTAAAGATGCTGTTATGGTAATGAATGCTGTTTAGCTTTGTTTCACTTAAAATGGCAGAACAACAAAGACAGTGCAAAAATGTAGCCTATACTCATCACTACATTACCTCATTACTCATTCTATTGTCATGTTTAAAATTTATACAATCAATATGTCTTCAAAAATATAAGATACTACATTACGGTAATGTAGGGGTAGGTTACTGAACTGCCTCTTGCCCGGACATGCTTCGGTAATTCATTTTCTGATAAGGAAAGCACAGAGAAGAAACACAAAAACAACATCATAGTCACAAACAACTAAGCGGGCCACATAGTAGGCCTGATATCTTAATGAATCATTTCACATTCTCTGTGAATGTGTGTATCAATTGATTTGGGACGTGTTTTATGTTGGTTTCGTGAGAGCTCAGTTAGATCCAGTGCAGAACCGACGAGACGAGACGCCCTCTTTTTTTATTATCACAACACGCTACGGATCTCTGTCGCTGCATTTCTCTTGGAAGATAAGGGAGTTTGGGGATGTTTGGCATGTTGTTTAATTCTTTGAGGGGAAAAATCTGTGGGGAGAAGATATTTCTGACGTCTTGATAGAACTGGCAGGAAGTTCAGAAGTTTCCACCTCATTCTCCATCTGTTTGTCTGTCTCTCCCCCGCGACAGCGTGCTCAAGGTTCACCTCACCCTGTATTCCGTGGGAAAGGCTGTTTTCTTAGACATTTTTAAGTTTATGACGTGGACTTCTGTGGCGCTGAAACCTCATGTCCTTCCCCGTTTGGGTTAGCGGTCTGTTTGTCAGAAAATGTGCTTCCCTTTTGTGGGCTGATACTCCTTTGTAAAACAAATGCCTTACTTCATCATTTCCCCACAGAGTTAATAAAGTTAAGACAACCTTTGGTCTGAGCTTGTATGAATATCTAACAAACTAAAACGCGACTCAGGGCGCTAAAATCTACTGTTGCTAAGTGTTTATCGGGCGGTGGGTTATCAAATTGTACAAATAAAACGGCCTTATAACTGCAAGGCCGCAAGTCGCTAAGGTAGGTCTGGAGATCCATGGGGTCTCCAATCGAGGATCACCCTTCACCTTCCAAGACAATTAGAGCTAAAATTCTCTTCAACTGGTTAATTTCCCCCGCCCTGTCCCCTTTCAAAACGGCCCTCAAAACTCACCTTCCGTAGCAAACCTCCTTCCCCTCCCCCTCAACTGACTTCCCAATTCTTTTTAGTCTTTAATAAGGACGAGTTCACCGTTTTTCTACCTAACCCCTTATTAAAGTGTGTTGTCTAACATGTTCATTTATGCTCTTGCATGCATCATGAAATGCACGTGTCCGTCGTGTAGGCATTGAAAATAGATGTGGCCGGAATTTTTATCACCGTTCCAGACACATTGGCCGGCGATTAAAAATCCCAGTGCAAAGTCACGCCATGGAGTTTGCATGTTTTACCCAATGCACACGTGGGCGTGCTCTGGTTTCAGCTCACTCTAAAAGACAACCACGTCGGGTTCCACGCGCAATATTAAAAAAAGGCCATAGTATAGGTGATAGGCAATGATCCTAAAAAAAAAAGAATCATATCTAAATATCTAAACAACACAGGAGGTTGATCGTACTCTGGAACAAACTTTAATGATCACATAAAGGTTTGTCGCATCTCTCCGTTGTCCCTTGGACAGAGCACCACCACCATCTCTGTGCGCATAGTGGATGAAAATGACAACGCTCCCGAGTTCCCTGAAGAGGAGTACGTCACGGTTCTGAGTGAGGGCCCGGAGACTGTGCGGGCCACCATTGCCACGGTGACGGCCGTTGACCCTGATGAGGGTCTCAATGGGACCTTGCACTACGCCATCGCTCATGGCAATTTGGCCCAGACGTTTCACATACACCAAATAACGGTAAGATGCGACGCATCCCTTTTTTTTTTCATTACTTTTAGCAAAAGTAAAAAACAAAAGACTCAGTCTTCAGTGTGTAATTGTGTGTCTGCATAGGGAAGGATTACTGCTGTGAAGGAGCTGGACTTCGAGATCAGCAATGGGCACTACGCGCTGGTTGTTACAGCAACCGACCAGTGTCCGAATCCCGCTCTTCGCTTGACATCGAGCACAACAGTAAGAAAAAGCTATTTTGACTCACAGGCAGCAACATATTGACTTACAAGCTCTTACCACCTTAAAGACAAACACCACCGTATGCATGTATGTCAAATGATGGACATGGTGAATGCCTCGACCTTCCCGAGTCTAGTCTCAAGAAGGTTTTGCCTTGAGTGCTCCTGGCTCCCAACACTGCTCATCTCTCTGCCGACGCCTGTGTAAAACACTACAGGTTTTGGTGAATGTCTTAGACGTGAACGATGTGACACCGACCTTCCCCAAAGCCTACGAGGGCCCCTTTGAGGTGACCGAGGGCCAGCCGGGGCCACGCGTCTGGACCCTCAGGGCCACTGATGAAGACTCCGGTCTCAATGGCAAAGTGGAGTACAGCATCATTGCCGGAGACCCACAGAGTAAGTATCGGAGCTCTCTCTGGTATTTTTTGTGTGTCACGACACCCAATAGTAAGCCAAGTATCCATTCCCTAATAGTATCCCTCCATCCCTCTCACTCACTGTGTCAGATGAGTTCATGGTGTCCCCGGTGGAGGGCGAGCTGCGTGTGAGGAGAGACGTGGAGTTAGACCGAGAAACCACACCCCTCTACAATATCACTGTCGTGGCCCGGGACCTGGGCAGCCCTCCCCGCAGCAGCTCGGTGTGCCTTCACAGTGACACAGTGACACACACACACACACACACACACACACACACACACACACTTGGATTAACACACAGCATTTATACCGACCAGGACCATGAAGATGTGTTTTCATAATAGCTTGCAAGCTGCCTACCAAACGAAACGAGTGGAATTCCCATTGAGGAAACAGAATTCTGCAATGCATGATGAGGGCGAGGTGCCAGTAAAAGTTTCTATGCAGTGTCATCATCAACCCACTTACTGAAAGGAAGTGGCGCAGAGATGCTGTATGATGATATGTCCGAGATAGCATCGTTCTTTTCCCTTGCTTACGAAAGTACACTGAATGGTAGTACAGACATGTGTCATGTAATATGTAGTACCCCATTTCGGAAGCAGCAATTATTTTGCCACCGGAAGCAAAACCACCGAACAGCTCAACGCTCATCACGTTGAAATCATTGGAATCCACTGCAAAACATTACCGTCGGTTATGCCGGTGTGGCCTGTTTACACTAAGACGTCGCAAGTGAGCCGGGGACATTTCAGAGCAGCTTTAAAATCCATCGGGTTTTTTTTGATCGTTGTGTGACGGTAGTTTGTGGACGCACTCCGCAGGTGGTGGTGGGGGTCCGTGTCCGAGACATCAATGACAACAACCCGGTGCTTCTAAACCTGCCCCACAACACCAGCGTGAGTGAGGGGGCCTCCGTCCATACCTCAGTGGCCAGGGTCCACGCTGAGGACACTGACAGCGGGCGCAACGCACTGCTCACTTACAACATCACCGCCGGCAACCAGGACGGAGCGTTTTACATCAATGACACTGTAAGCTGGGGCTGGGGGTGGAGGCTGTATTGTATACTGTAATAATAGAGAAACAAGATTCAAAATAAGGCTGGGTGATCCTGATTGATCCTGCCAGCACGATGAAGCTACATTTAAATAAAAGCCCACGGTGACGGATGTTTGCTCTAAGGTTTTATGTATTGACTTTGTATCTTAGTTTCCAGTGGAGTTTGCACACCTTGGAGTGATTTAGGTATACTCACAAATGTTTCACATTACATTACGCTTTTTTCCAAAGTGACTTTGGAACCAACATTGTGTTGTAGTATCAAACCACTGTGTGTCATAGTCAATCACAACCAGTGATAAACCCTCTCTAGGAATTAGTAGCACTTAACTCGTCACAGTAAATAGGAACGTAGTGAGAGAGTAAATGGGAACGAGATCCAGAGGTGCATTCTTAACATCTGTACCAGGACGTCCCCGGTTCATTCCCTGCTCCTGTTTCTGTTTGTGTCGCTCAGACGGGCGTGGTCCAGGTGAACAGGCCCCTGGACAGAGAGCGGGTGGCTGAATACACCCTCACCATCACCGTCAAAGACAACCCAGAGAACCCCCGCATCGCTCGCAGGGTACCCACAACTCAGCTCACACTCCCACCTTCACAGGCACAGCCGAGAATGTCACCACAGCGCAGAGAGAGCCGCAGGCGTCATCTCAGATGGATATTGTGAATAGTTTCTACTAGGATAAAAAAAACAAGTCCTGTTTGGTGATAAGTTCAAGGTTTTTTTTTCTACTTTAACACAAAGTCTCGCCAAACTGATATGCTTGAACCACAAGTTGTTTGGAAAAGGGTGAGAAGACTGTTAACCCACAGCTGCAAATAAATGTCAAAACAAGCACCAGTTCTGTAAAAAAAAAAAAAATAACACCAACAGCAGTACACAGTGCTACCAGGCAAACACTCCCAAAATAAAAATTGCATTGCACTTGTCATTCACAAGTGTTGATCTTGCGTCACAGTTTCTCTAAATACTTCAGCTCTTCATTCCGCTGTTGACACTGACCTCTGTAAATGTTCTTCATTAACCCTCCCCCGCCCACCCGTTCATACTCCACCACCACCAGGACTCCGACCTCTTGGTGATCACCATTCTCGATGTGAACGACAACAGGCCCATCTTCACCAAGACCAGCTACCGGGCTGAGATCCTGGAAAACTCCGCTGCAGGTAGCACCCAACCCGGTGTGTCAAAACTCTCTTGTTTCCCCCTAAACGGACCGGCCTGTATTTGTAGTACGACGGCTCCGCCCTGTGGAAATACTGCTCCGACTTTTTTTCTCAAAACCCTTCAATGCGGCGGGACCGTCTAGTCGTGTTGAGTTTGTGAAAGGGAAATGTTCCATTCCATGCATTCCCAACTTCACCTCTTTTACAGACTGCTGTCAAGAGATGGATGGTAGGGTTGTTGGATGGTTGGTTGGATGGATGGTTGGATGGATGGATGGATAGACGGGTGGATTGAAGGATGGAAGGATGGAAGGATGGATGGATGGATGGATGGATGGATGGATGGATGGATGGATGGATGGATGGAGCTCTAACAGGGATTTTTCGGACATTCCAGGCAGCACGGTCACAGTGCTGAATGGACCAGTACTGGCTGAGGATAAAGACATTGGACTGAATGCGGTTGTCAAATACCACCTGCTGGGCACCAGACTGGACCTCTTCATCGTGGATGTCCACACTGGTAACACGCAGAATCATGCAGAAACACACACACACACACACACACACACACACACACACATTTGTTCTTCCTCTGAAATAAATTCACCCAGAAAATGAAAAAAATCTGCACCGTCTTCCACAGGTGTACTGCGTGTTCGGCAGGGGGCTCAGTTGGACCGCGAGGCATTTGTGGAGCCCCGGGTGGAGCTGTTCCTGGTGGGGGAGGATGTTGGGGGTCTGAAAAGCAGCGTTCCTCTCACCGTCAATATCCTGGACCAGAACGACAACTCGCCCGTCTTCAAACCGTCTTCCAGCTTTAATGTTCGACTACCGGAGAACAGCCCCACTGGTGCGTGTGTGTGTGTGTTGTGTGTATGTGTGTGTGTGTGTGTGTGTGTGTGTGTTTGTGTGTGTGTGTGTGTGTGTGTGTGTGTTTGATTGTGAGTACTTGTCATTCTTGGCCTAGTTTTCGCCTTGTAGCAGAGGCAAATTAGTGTTAAAAGTTCACATTGTTGGTCAGATGCTTCCACATCCTTGTCTTAACATACTCAGGGGCAAATTCAAAAATAAATGGATTACAGCCGCTACTAGCACCATGAATTGCACATCAATTGCGGATGCTATCTGCGCCGTTTCTATTCACAAAAGATTTTGCGCTATGATATGCCAGCGCAAAAACCATAAGTTTTGCTGCTGAGTGTAATTTGCGCTTGTTTTGTGTCTGATCGCAATGATCCACGTGGAAAAGTAAATAATGTGTGTGTCAGCGGGGAGGAGGGGGGTCTCCATTGGAGTCATTACACATTTACGCCACCGCTCTACGTTTGCCTATTTTACGAATTATCAGTCTTAAATAAATAGAAAACTTTAAATAATTGTCGGACGGTAGTTATTTTGATTTAAAGTGTTTGATGAAAATGTAAAATTGTTCCCTCGAAGGAAATCCATGTGGGTCTGTGCCCCCCCCTAAACAGGGGGTTTTGAAAATAATGAAAATTGTCCGGCGGGGGACTCTGATGACCCGGGGTCTAATTAAGTAACTCTCCAACCAAGAGCATTTACTGATGGTGCTGATGGCTGTGTGCGTGTCCACCAGGCGTGGTGGTGACCCAGCTGTCAGCCACCGACGCGGACTCGGGCTCCAACGGTTGGCTGGTGTACCGCCTGGAAAGCGGGGCCCAGGATCGCTTCGTGGTGGACTCCCTCTCCGGTGCTGTGCTTGTGGGCAACGCCACGCTCGACCGAGAAGAGCGCGGGTCCTACCGCCTCGTCGTCGTGGCAACTGACCGTGGCACGCCCCCGCTCTCTGGTACGGCCACCCTGACTGTCATCCTGGAGGACGTCAACGACTCACGGCCCCGCTTCGTTGAGCCGGTGACCACAATAAACGTCAACGAGTCCACGCCCCCCGGGGTGGTTGTGGCCACACTTACCGCCACAGACCCTGACCTCCGACCCCGCTTGGAATATTACATCATCTCCGTGGAGGCAAAGGATGACGGGAATAATCCTGTGGATGGTCTGCAGGAGTCCTTTGGTATTGACTTTCACACTGGTGAGCACTGGATCTTTTGCAACAACTGCAATTTCTCGAAAAAGCAGAATGAATTGACGTTAGGAAGGATGAGACATTTCTTAACTTGAATACTTTGTCTGAGTATTTTGGAAATGAAGTAGCGATATTACCTGCTGTGGGCCTTGTTCTAGGTGCTGTGTTTGTGCGCAACCCGCTTAACAGAGAGCTGGTGGCCACCTTCGAGATCATTGTGTCCGTCCATGACAATGCTAGTGATGTCATAGACCAGTCTGTCAGCGTCCCTAACGGTAAGATCATTTCCTTAAATGATAAAGATTAAATGATATCCTTGTCTTACATGTTTGTCAAATCTTCTGTTCTGTTCATTCCTGTTCTTCTGGCTGTTCTCAACCACACTTTAGCGAGACTAACCATTAATGTGCTGGATGTGAACGACAATGCCCCTCGTTTCCGCCCCTTTGGAGTGGCAAACTTCACGGAGAAGATTCTGGAAGGCGCTCGGCCGGGCACCACGCTGCTGTCGGTGTCGGCCGTAGACCCAGACAAAGGCCCCAACGGGCAGGTCATCTACCAGCTGCTGCACCTGCCCCGAGGGAGCTACATCCGACTGGAGGACACTTCAACAGGTTTTCACTCTACCTCGGAAGCAAGACGAGTGTTTTCCCATAAGAATGCAGGAGACAAGATGTCCTCTTCCTAGATGCCACAGTTCATCACTTTAACATCACTTTTTACTTGACCACAGATATATACGATTGAGTAACAGTAAACGGGAAAGTTGATCATTCATGTTACTAAGCATGTTTTTCTTCCCATAGGTAAGATCGTGGCCAATCGCACAGTGGACTTTGAGCAGGTGCAGTGGCTGAATTTCACCATTCGGGCCCAAGACCACGGCAGCCCCCCCAGGATAGCAGAGCTGCCCGTCTACCTACGCATCGTGGATGTCAATGACAACAACCCCGTATTCACCCAGCCCTCGTATCAGGTACCGGGCACATGTGTGAAGCTATAGCGGCAGGACTTCACGTTTTTTTGTTTTGTTTTTTTTACTGTATATTTAGAATTGTACTACCTCTTTAACAGTGTCTTTACTTAAGGGAGTCTGTAATTTTGACCCTTAAGTTTATAGCGTTGCTGATAATAGACCAACCGGGGAGCTTCTGGAAATCTTAGGCGGATAACGACCCGTTAACTTAATTACATAGACAAAAACAAATAAAGTAAATCTGTAGGGGAAGCCAGATTTGTGAGATGCAATAAAGTAAATTCAGCTCCTATTTCTATATTTCATTCTACGAAGACGAGCAAATGGAACTTAAGTTGCACAAAATGAAAAACCACTTGGTGAACAGTGCTGGTGGTCTTGGGAAACATGTTTTTACATAAGGACCTTGAAACGGTGTAGTTCCTTGTGTGCGTTTGTCTTAATAGAAGCCTGTATTTGAAAACGTGGACCTGGGCACCGTCATAATCAGAGTCAGCGCCACAGACGCCGACTCGGGCCTCTTCTCCGTCGTCGAGTTCAGCCTCGTAGACGGGGAAGGCAAGTTCGGCATCAATCCGTCCTCTGTAAGTTCACCCCCCCACCTCCCTTCTCTCTCTCCTTTCTCTACGCTCCTCACAAACAAATTCAACGGCTGATCCCAAATACAATCTGTAGCCTGTTCAAATGTTTGAATGGTGGCGGTACACTGAAATATATACAATATGTGAGCGGACTGCAAGATAAGATAAATAAATAAATAAATACAGTACATTTCACAGTTGGATGATGAGAAGATGCTTCGTGTAATGGTTGTTGATGACACAGCCAGGCTGACCTCCCTCGCCGAAGTGGAATCGAGGGTTTGTGCACATTTGAAGATGTGACAAAGTTGGGTTGCTCCCACCACATTGTTAAATGCTGTGCTTACAGAACGCCGCCTTCCCGCCGGGAAATGAAAATTCAAACAAAAGACTGGAGTGTATGTGCGATCCACATATTTGACCTCCCTGACCCGGTTCTTTCACACATAAACACACTCTCTTCTCAAATACAAAACACGGGAGTGTCCGTAATGTGCCACCGCGCCCTATCAGGGCTTCCTTCCTCACCCACCGCCCTCCTCTTAATCAGGGAGACATCTACATCCTGTCCCCCCTGGACAGAGAGACCAAGGACCACTACACGCTAACTGCTGTTGCCAGGGACAACCCCGGAGGAAGCCCAAACAACAGGAGAGAAAACTCAGTCCAGGTGAGGATCCCGCTGGCCGCTAAACCGAGGAAATGGTGTCTCAGCTCTTCTTATGTTACTGTTTGCTATTTACTATGTACAGTAGATTACATTCAACTCACTGTCATTCCAAGTACAAGTACCGAGGCAATGAAATGCATTTCTCTGTTTTTTACCCATCCTACTGATCCAAGTATCTAGGAGCAGTAGGCCGCCATAGCGTGGCAAGTGGTGCCGGGGAGCAATTATGGGGTTAAATGTCTTGCTCACGGACATATCAGCACGCTACCAGTAGGAGCCGGGGATCGAACCGCCAATCCGATTACTAGATGACCCACTCTTCTTCCTGAGCTACTGCCCCCCCAGTAGATACTACTATGCTATTCTTGATAAATACACTATATGCTACATACTGAATAGTACATTCCTATACTACTATCATTTAATAAAATACTATGTAAATACTGTGTTCATCCTTTCAAAGTCATAATTATGATTATGACTTTTTCATATACTTTCTGTCATGTGCTGTCATACTGTAGCTCTCAGAGAGATCAATTTCTGAAAAAGTCAACATACATACGTACATATAAAACCTATGGTCCACTCCAAATGGACGCACGCCGCTTGAGAAGCACTGCTCCAGTGCACAGGCGCCGGTTTCAATACAGACCAAAAGAATTCTCAGCTTTCAGTGACACTGTCAATATGCAAGTACATAATTTGGTTATATCGTTATCCAGCGGATGGTGGATATACAGGATGACATATATTTTTAATAGTTTAGTTCTGTTCACCTCGCCTTAGGTTCTCGTGACGGTCCTGGATGTGAACGACTTCCGCCCTCGGTTCTCGGAGCGCGTCTTCAGCACCAGTGTGTTTGAGAACGAGCCCAGCGGAACGTCAGTCATCACGCTGACCGCCACCGACCTGGACGAAGGGGAGAATGGCCTGCTGACCTACAGCCTGCAGGGCCCCGGAGCAGGCAGGAGCCACACACACACACACACACACACACACACACACACACAACCACACACACACACACACACACACACACACACACACACACACACACACTCTGATATCCACCCGTTTGCACAGGGCTACAACCTCTGCACTACCTCGGTCACACAGATCCTTATTGGTTATCCCCCTGTTTGTCTCAGATGCCTTCTCCCTGGACGTGGACACGGGGCTGGTGAGGTCCCTGCGCCTGCTGCAGTCCTCTGAGCACTTCAACCTGACGGTGGTGGCGACAGACCAGGGGCGTCCTCCGCTGTGGGGCACGGCCTCCCTGCTCATCACTGTCATTGACGTCAACAACAACAGACCTGTGTTTGACAGGCCGACTAATGGAACCATCATGCATATCTTGGAGGTACCGTATCGCTATTTGTCAATGAATGAGTGTGTGTGTGTGTGTGTGTGTGTGTGTGTGTGTGTGTGTGTGTGTGTGTGTGTGTGTGTGTGTGTGTGTGTGTGTGTGTGTGTGTGTGTGTGTGTGTGTGTGTGTGGTCCATGAATACCTTGGCTACTCTCTAGTGAGCATGCTGTATACTGTATAGGATATATCGGATTCTGTGCAGTTGTGAATAAAGTTTGCCGGAGTTTACCACAGTGACATATTAAATAAAACAAAACAAAACAGACGAAAAACATGTGAAATCTGAGAAACTTCAGCGTATCCAATGCGTCCCACCTGTCAACACCGCGCAGGAGCAGCCCCCCGGCCTGGTGGTCTACGAGGTCTTTGCCACGGACCACGACGAGGGGATGAACGGGGAGGTGCGCTACGCCTTCCTCCAGACCGGGGCCGGCAACAGGGACTGGGAGAACTTCCACATCGACACCATCACCGGGGTTATCACCACCGCCGTCAAACTGGACCGTGAGAAACAGGCCTTGCACAGCGTGAGCTCCGCTTCCCTTCATGGGTTGGATAGGCCGACTGTTTGGGTCTTTGTGTGTTTTTTGTTTTTTTACTTTTTTCATCCAAGCACTCCTTATATAAGAGTAAATAAACCCCCAGAGGACCCCCTGATGTATGTCCCAAAAGATTATTTGATTTTAGGCCATTTTCTCACACTTCTACACAGCTTATGTGTAGAAGTGAAATGTATTCAAAGTATTTGAATTGCACCATTCACAAGTACAGGATTTAAAAACAATGTATTCCATTAACATCAATTCAGTTACACACAAACACACAAAAATATCAAACACAAATCAACATCTAAAAGGATATAATTATATACATATTTATTGCTTCAAGATTATTATATCTTGAAAAATTTGAAGGACACAACATCTTAAAACTTGTGTGTGTGTGTGTGTGTGTGTGTGTGTGTGTGTGTGTGTGTGTGTGTGTGTGTGTGTGTGTGTGTGTGTGTGTGTGTGTGTGTGTGTGTGTGTGTGTGTGTGTGTGTGTGTGTGTGTGTGAACTTGCCTGCTCTCAGCTTATCGTGGTGGCTTATGACTTGGGCCAGCCGGTGTCTTATGAGACCACGCAGCCGCTGCAGGTGTCGTTGTTGGACATCGATGACAACGAGCCCGTCTTCCTCAAGCCTCCGGTGAGTCCCCAATAGGCCTGGAGCCATAGCTGTAATAACATATACTCAGAAATGGACCATAAGATAACACACTAGTAATAATTCAGGTCAAAAAGAGATAATAAAAACGAAAAATAAATTAAATTAAATATAAAATCTCTATAAACCGAAGTTAACAGGGAGCAGCACAGGTGGTGGGTACACTAAAGTATATAGTAAAAAAAAATGCAGAGTTGCAAAATTATGACAGTACTAGCTGCAAATGGTATGTTGAAATATGCGTTACTATGGTATAATGCAGTATGCTGATATATAATGATATATGTATGGTAAAGTCAGCAGAATTTATGATACAGTATGTGCAACTGGAAATGTAATCCTGCGCAGTGAAGCAAAATGTGAACAATTATATAACCAAGAGCAAATGACTACCAGGTTACAATGAGTGTTTGAAGTCGCCTACGCTGACCTGCATCGTTCCATCTCAGCGTGGTGGTTTAGCGTACCAGGTTCTGGAGGTACCGGAGCACTCGTCTCCAGGGACCGTGGCGGGGAACGTGACCGGAGCGGTGGACGCAGACGAGGGCTCCAACGCCGTCGTCTACTACTTCATCGCAGGTGTCGCTTTCACACACACACACACACACACACACACAACATTATATGTAGAGAAGGTACGGTGGCCCTGAGAGCTCAACGCACTGCAACTTAAGAAAACACACGGAAACAGACACAACACAAGCAAATGAAGAAAACATCTTCACCAATGTGACGACACACCGCAGCATTTAGAAAATGCGCGGCAAATCCACGTGTCGAACAAACTGCGTAGTAAGACGATTTGCAAATATGGAAAACACAACCACATTAATGGAAAACGCAACCACATTAATGGAAAACACAACCACATGAACGGAAAACACAACCACATGGATGGAAAACACAACCACATTAACGGAAAACACAACCAAATTAATGGAAAACACAACCACATTCATGGAAAACACAACCACATTAAAGGAAAACACAACTGCATTAACCGATAAGATGTAGCCTGAATAATAATAATTTGTCATATTTATTTAGGTGCTTTATCCTGATATTTGGGGCTAGATTTGTGAGAGAGATCGGTTTCTTACTTTCATGCTTAACGATCTGATACCTATACAGGACATTGGATCGGTGCCATCTCTAATTATAGCGCAAATTAGTGGAAGTGTTTTCCCTTTCCGTAGGAGGGAACGGCGATGGTAACTTTGGCCTGAGCCCAGCTGGGGTTCTGAAGGTAAAGAGGGATCTGGACCGGGAGGAGATCCCGGCGTACTCCATCATCGTCAAGGCTTCTAGCAACAGAAACTGGAGCCCACCCAGGGCTCAGAGGGCTTCTCGGACCCGAGCCCTGGACCCCACCCGCGACCCCACCCTGCAGGAGGTGCGGATATACCTGGAGGACATCAACGACCAGTCACCTCACTTCACCAAGGAGGAGTACACCGCAGGTATGGCCTGGAGTGTGTGTGTGTGTTCATTCCTGGCTGTTGCTTGTATTCTGAGCATGGGCAGAGCCACAGACATCTTGACCCTTCTGAACCCGTCGCTGCTTTTCGGTTCCAGGAGTTGCAGCGGACGCGAAGGTGGGCTCAGATCTGATTAAGGTGACTGCCGTAGATAACGATGTCGGCAACAACAGCGTGGTCTACTACCACATCCTCTCCATCCGCTACATCCGACTACAGTCTAATGACACGGAGGACATGGGCAACATCTTCATTATAGGTAAGGCTTCCTCACCAGCACAAGCCTCCGATACCAAAGAGCCTGTAGAGCTGTGCCATCTACAACCAAGAGACAGAAGCCAAGCTACAATCACTGTTTGAAACACAAAAACACACTCTGATCTTGAAACGCACGGTGATGTATAAAGGTTACGTCTCGTTTGGTTCAGGTTTTTCAACTTTCATTGGTGGTGTTGTCCATCAGGTCAGGTCACGTCAGGTCTGACAACACAAACAAAACAAAATCAAACTGTTCGTCCCAGATGTGACATAGAAAGTGAATAGCAGTTGAGTTGCAGTTGAGGAGCAGTTGAGAAGCAGTCATAGTCATTTGCATGAACCCACACCACATAGGGAGGGGCGGGCAGGCAAAACAACCTGTTCTGCTTGGGACAAGCATTTACATATTCATTCAAAAGGTATATTATTATTTCCTTTTTACGTATTAATATGTTTAGCGGACTTGTGGAATGATACCACGTTGTTAAAATTGAACCCATCCCACTGGCTCTTAAAGGTTTTGTGTTTCAGTTTTGCGCCGTCTTTTGTCGACGGTCAGGTATTTTAACGGAACACGTCTGCTTTCATACCCAGACTCGCTTTTCGCGGCTTTCTTCCCGGAGCGCCCTGTATTCCAAGCCAGACACTGTAGTATCAAAGGCTTCCTCAAATTACCATTCAGGCATTGTAGTCTTTTTGAGGCAACCTTTAATAATATGGTTTGGGCGTCAAATGCAAAAAAAAAGCAACATCCAAGTGATGGTAGGAGTACGAGGTAGGATCTCTCCTTACTGAACACAGTTTTCAAATTCCCTTCTTTCGTCGCACCACGGCGTCCGGTGATCCCCGCCAGGTGAGATGGACGGGGTTATCCGCACCTACGACCTGTTCACGGCCTATGACCCCGGCTACTTCCAGCTGGAGGTGCTGGTACGCGACGAGGCGGGCCACAGCGACGTGGCCATGGTGGGCATCTACATTCTCCGTGACGACCAGAGGGTGAAGATAGTCATCAATGAGATCCCCGAGAAGGTGCGCCTCTTCCAGGACGAGTTCATCAGCCTGGTGTCCAACATCACCGGGGCCATCGTCAACACAGACGACCTGCAGGTGAGGGCTCGCGGTCTCCCTGTTTACCTTATCCACTTGGTGTTTTTTCAGTTTGACAAATGACTCCCGCCTGGCTCTCCCTCGTTTCTTAGTTCCACGTGGACAAGAAGGGCAGGGTGAATTTCGCACAGACCGACGTGCTGATCCACGTGGTCAACAAGCAGAGCAACCGCATCCTGGATGTGGAAAGGTCCCCCCCCCCCCCAGCTTATCTTAATAAGAGGAAACGATAAAGGAAACGTAGCACATTCGCAGCTCTTACCACTGTTTGCTGGCCGCCGTGCCCCGTGTTGTGCTGCAGGGTGATCCAGATGATCGACGAGAACAAGGAGCAGCTGAGGAACCTGTTCAGGAACTACAACATCATTGACGTCCAGCCCGCCGTCAGCGGGAAGATACCAGACGACCTCTCCACGTTGCAGGTCCGTGTGCGCCGCCGACACAGGACACGTACCGTGCTGCACTGCTAGTGGATGCTCTCTTGTCTCCTAAATCTTTGCTCTCCCGCTCTTCCAGCTGGTCATCATCATCCTGGCGGTCCTGCTGTGCATGGCCGGCATTTTGTTCGCCACAATGAACTGGCACTACCGCAGGGTGTAAGTCATTCCAGCCTCCTCACTGGCGGCAATGCCATTTTGTCAACTAGTTCTTTGGTGTGATGTATGAACTATGACCCAAAGCAGTCATTCGATACAGTGGTTCTCGAACCGGATCGCAATGTACATATGTCCACCTCCTTCAAAAATGGATATAAATATTTCTGATGCTGCGCTTTTACCTTGAAACACCGTTTCCGACGGTGGGGTGTGGCTGTCGTGACCTTATACCGTGAACGTCCCACAGGTCACACCATCATACAGCGGCTGTGAGGTCGAATCAAATCAAAGCTCATCATCACAATGACACTGATATGCGTAGTTGATCTATGGGGTGGTTCTATGTGGGTATGCGTAGGAGCGTCAGGGCTACGCCAAGAAAAATTGTGATTTACATTTTCAAACAGTCCAGGGCTTGAGACTGACTCATGTCCAGGGACGCATTTAAAAAACATGTTTATATATATATTTTTAAATCATATAAAATTCATCAAAGCATCACTAAGTTCCGTGCGGCTGCAGGTGGCTTGCCAGTCGTGACACAGACTGTTACCATGGAGACATGGTATACAATATAGATATCCAGACGTCTTGATATGCACTCCAAACAAACTAAATCATAAAGTAGTATCATTATAATTGCAAGCAAAATTAATTATTTTGAATGAAGGCCAGCGATTTTTTATTGAAATCATATTGGTCTCTCCTAATCTATATTGGTAAAATAATGTATTCTTACAGTCAACATGCATGCACGAAAGACAAGGTTTATATAACAGTACAGACTTTTTTTCCTTTACTTTGAACCAGTTATAATTTACTAATGAAGTAATCACAATGTGAAGAAACAACATTTTACATTTTGGGACAATCCATGTTCACTTTGGGATGGTTCTAATTGTTTTTATGGACGGAGGAGAAACTAATTAGTCTGGAGCTATTCCGAGCCCGTGTATTCCAGTTCATTTCAGTTTTCAAACTGGATGATACATTTTGGAGATGTTTTTCTCGCTTGAATGAACTGAATAGAAAACAATTGACAATTGACTGAAAAAAAAAACACAATTAACAATTCCACTGTGTGCATGAGCTGGTGCACAAACAGGCTTTCTATGTGAGATGGCCAAATAAAGAGCAAAATTATCCATAACTCACTGTCTTATATAGGCTGGGTATATCTACCTTATATAGTGTGTGTGTGTGTGTGTGTGTGTATGTGTGTGTGTGTGTGTGTGTGTGTGTGTGTGTGTGTGTGTGTGTGTGTGTGTGTGTGTGTGTGTGTGTATGGCGGGGGGGTGTGCTGACCCTGGTGCTAGAGTGGGTTACCCAGCAGGAGGTCAGTGTGTGAAGGGGAACTGGACTGTAAAAGGTTTGGGAACCACTGGTCTAAACTATTGAAACACGTATGTGGGGTTTTTGCTTTTTCACTTATATATATTCATGGTGCATTTTCGATCTCAACTCAACTCAACCTCAAATTTGTCCTCCGGTGTGACATGAAAGTTTTTGAAAATATGAGAAAAGAATAAAATCTTCCACATAAAAGGTGATTCTTCATATTTCAAAGCCCCCCATTCTACCTCCTGAAGCATTGCACTTCAGTTAAATAGGATTATAACAACTTTGAGGAACATCCTGATGACCGCGTGTTTTTATAGCCCCCTCCAGTGGTGATGCTGGAAAAGTGAAAAATGAAAATTACTCAGGGATAAAAACCTATATATAAAAAATATTAAAAACTATAATTACACATTTGGGAAATAATGCATATGATCAGGGATGATAATTAGAATTATTTATGTTTTATATATGTTTTATATAAATGTTCAAAGTTCCCCAAACATGTTCTGGACAAGTTGCACCAGAGGACATTCACTAGTTTGATTGAAATGTACAACAAATGTACAACAAATGTACAACAAATGTACAACAAATGTAATATTATTGTTTAAGTTCACATGATGTCCACATACATATTGAAGAGTTTTTCCATTTTTCACAACTTCAATGATAATAATTTGTAATTAAATAAATTATTAATTTAATGAATTAATAATTAAAAAAATAAAATAAAATAAAATAAATTTATAAATATATATATTAAAAAGGAAAAATAATATATATAAATATAATAAAATAAAATGTTCATGGTTTTTTATCACTTCTGGACCTAAAAAAACACAACGCCCGTCGCGTCACCTTCTCATATACTATCCTCAACCTTTGGGTGTGGAAGTGACGGTGAAGTGACTGTTCACCGTTTCTTAAACGACCTTGGGCCGTGACTTCATGAACGTAGAGGAGCCTCGACCGCTCCAGAGCCACTGGCTTAATAGACCGTGTCGCTGCCGCGGCGTTGTAGTTACCTCTCTCTCTCTCTCTCTCTCTCTCTCTCTCTCTCTCTCTCTCTCTCTCTCTCTCTCTCTCTCTCTCTCTCTCTCTGCTGTGCGGTAGACACAAGAGGAAGCTGAAAGCCATCGTCGCAGGATCCACAGGTGAGACCGCGGTGCCGCTCCTCCCTCCAGGGGGTCTTGGCTCTTGCAAAAACACGTTGCCCGCCGCGCGCACGGCAAAACACGTGATGTAATGTGTTGTTTTCAGGGAACCAGGGTCTCATGGACATCCTGGACATGCCCAACACCAACAAGTACTCCTTTGAGGGGTGAGGCGACCAGCCGCACTGGAGATGCTTCATTTATAGAGAAAGACATGACGACCATGTGGTTGTTGTGGTTGTGGTTGTTGTTGTTGTGGTTGTGATTGTTAGTGTGGTTGTTGTTGTTGTTGTTGTTGTGGTGGTTGTTGTTGTTGTTGTTGTTGTCGTTGTGGTGGTTGTTGTTGTTGTTTTGGTTGTTGTTGTGGTGGTGTTCACACCGTCTGCTCTCACAGGGCCAACCCGGTGTGGCTGGACCCCTTCTGCCGCAACCTGGAGCTGGCCGCCCAGGCCGAGCACGAGGACGACCTCCCGGAGAACCTGAGCGAGATCACCGACCTGTGGAACAGCCCAGCGCGGACGCACGTCAGTGCCGCCGCCGCCGCCGCACCTCACATGAGCGTCTGATCAGAAGACATTCATACACTTCATTTTTATTTATTTTTTTTTTTCAACCTCGAAAAGGTTCTTCTGTTCTCTTCAAAGAGTTGTTTATTCAACTCAAGAGAATAATATGAAGCCCTTCTGGGTAATTTTATAACTTATACAATCAATTGACTTTACGTGTAGAAGAAACAAAAAAAAGATCTATTGACGATTTTCAATATTATAGCAAATAGAAGCTGGGCTTCCTTTTTAAAGAATCCAAAAATAAAAATGTAAGTGCATCGGGTGGATGGAGAGACGTCATCCTTGTCCTTCTCACACACCTTCATGTCATCCGGTTTGACCTTACTGTCCTGGTCACACAGCTGTGTCCTCACGCCGTGTGTGTGTGTGTGTGTGTGTGTGTGTGTGTGTGTGTGTGTGTGTGTGTGTGTGTGTGTGTGTGTGTGTGTGTGCGTGCGTGCGTGCGTGCGTGCGTGCGTGCGTGCGTGTGCGCGCGCGCACGCACGCATTTCAGGGCACATTTGGCCGAGAGCCTCAAGCGAAGCCCGAGGACGACCGCTATTTGAGGGCGGCCATTCAAGAGTACGACAACATCGCCAAACTGGGGCAGATCATGAGGGACGGGCCCATCAAGGTGAGACACACCCTCCATGTTAGAGCAGGCTGTAGCGAGGGGGGCCGAGGGAAGGGAACCTTACAGGACCCCCTCCCACGGCCCCCGAGAAGACAAGGATAGAGGGGCCGGACGTCCAGACCGCTCCGATGTTATGTTGTGATGACGCCTTCCTGTTCAGGCTGTTTCATCTGAGAGAGTGGGGGGTGGTGGGTTCTTACCGTTGTGACTGACCGTTCGCTGCCGTCCCGTCAGGGATCCCTGCTCAAGGTGGTCCTGGACGACTACCTGAGGCTGAAAAAGCTCTTTGCAGCGCGACTGGTCACCAAATCCACCAGCCAGGGGGACCGCTCGTCCGTCGCTGAGGTGGGCCTGGAGGGGCGGGGCCGCCGCACCCCCTGCTGTGCCGCACCCTGGGGAGTCTTTTACCGCGACGCTCTGTCTGCTGCTTTCATATAACCCCCCCCCCTCCCTCCCTCACAGCTCTTCACTCTGCTTGTAAGAACCAGACCTGAGGCCAAACGGATTAAAAACCTAAAAAACACATTCAAAACCTGAGCGACCTGAGCTCTGAGGAGCTGCTTCCTTCCCTGGACCAGGTCTGGTTTCCTCTGTTTGAGAACCGCTGACGGTGTTTGGTCTCAACTCTCACTCCCTGGGAAACTGTTTTAAAAACCTTCCTCTGACTCCTCTCACCTCTGTTTTTTCTCAGCTCTCTTGCTCCGTCGCAAACCGTCCGTCCACCGTGCGTCCGGCATCGTTCCCTCTCCGCTCTAACCAGGTTCTGCTCGTTCCACAGCTGATCCAGAGCGACTTGGAGGAGGAGGAGGAGGAGGGGGAGGAGGAGGAGGTGGAGGACCGGCGACTCGGCACGCTCCGCTTCAAGCACAAGCTCCCCGTGGAGCTGCGGGGCCCCGAGGGCGTGCACGTGGTCCACGGCAGCACCGGCACCCTCCTGACCTCCGACCTCAACAGCCTGCCGGAGGACGACCAGCGGGCCCTGGCGCGATCCCTGGAGGCCCTGAACGCCGACGGCGGCCTGTACGCCGAGCGCGACGCCCGCACCGAGTCGGCCAAGTCCACGCCGCTGCACCGGCACAAGGGCGGCGATGCCGCCGCCCCTCCGCCGCCGCCGAGCCCCCTGGAGATCACCGAGTTATGACTAGCCGAGGCCTCGCTGGTCTGAGAGCCCGCCCTGTCGGCGCCCCGCCCGCTCCGCCCCCTCCTCCACGGCGAGGAGGACGTCGGGGAGGGGGGCGCTCGTCCGGATTGGACCGTCTGTGCTCACACACAGAGAAAAAAAACCGGAAACAACTCAGACCAACGAACGGCCGTTAATGGGACTTCAGTGGAGAACGTAAACAAACCTTGATCATGTTCTGTTGCTTTTAGTTTTTTGGGCTCGTGCGGCACTGAACCGGACCTTGACTCACGCTCACTTCCCACACGTTGGAGAGCGCCGCCCGCACCGCTCCCCGAGCAGAGTCTCCGTCGGGCACCGAGACTGAAGGGAGCCGCCGGGCGCCTCAAATTTAAAGCCTTGCTCAGTGATGTCAGCCCCACCCTTTTCCCTCAACAGCGGCACAAGAGATTGCGCGGTAGAAAGTGACCCCCCCCGCCCCCGCCCCACCCCCTTTTTGGGATGGAAGGACCGGTCGTGTACGAGAAGAGAGACCACTCACTGTTACTTGAAAAAATATAGACTTCACCTGACTGACCGGTGCCGTCTCTCGGTGAGACCCCGGCAAAAAAAAAAAAAAGATCTCTTAATACGTTTTTACAAGAAATTTGATAAAGGCTTTGAAATTAAGTCTTTGTACGGACCTGTGACGATACAGGGAATAAAAAAATAAAAAAAAATAAACACTTCTGGAAATAAGAAGGCATTTTGGCCCAAAAATAGACATTGCACTGCCACCTGAGGGGGGTCAAAATAATCAAATGCTCAAAGTGAGCGATGTTTGCTTTATTTTTTTATTTTATAGAAAATAAATGAGAAAATGGGATGGAATTTAAAAATAAAAACAAGATATTTAAAAAAAAAAAAAAGAAAAAAAGCATCGCTGGCTTTACCAAAATGGGTCTAAAGAACATTTAATGGATGTCTGAAGTAAATGTACATTGTGCAGCGGTGACATTTGTCGTCTGTTTTCCCTTCGTATAGCAACTGACAGTTTCTGATGAGTGGTGTGTTTTTAAAATTATCGTTTTTTTTTATATTCCCCATTTTGTAAGTGTTTATTTTATTTTTTGTCATTATTGTCACCAACCCTAAGGTCTGTGTTGGGAAATGTTGTCGGATGATCCGTGATAAATAAAAGAAATATGCAACGGGTTGGGCTTTGATTTGTGGTGGATTCAGGGTGGACTGAACAGGCCGATGAATGCTGTGAACTGTGCGTCGTGGGGCGTTGCAGCATTCCTGTAGAAGAAAATGGAAATTCACTCCAAGCCCCCGAACTTCCCATCAACGAGGACCTGTTACGCTCCTTCTTTACACACGTTAACATACGGAAGGTCTCTGAGGTCCCCAAACCATGTTTTTGAAGTTCTTCGTCGAAAAAAAAAGATTACGCATTCTAACCATTCTAGCATGCCTCCGAATCCATCGTCCTCCCAAGGCCCCGAGTTCCGTGAGCCAATGGGGTTTGAGACTCACGTCTGGGTTCCATTGTATTAACTCCTTAAAACTTTCACCAAATTCCACCAAAATCTGTTTCCGGACAAATTTGAGGCGAGAAATAAGCATCCAGTCGCTGAATCTTCATCCCGTCTTCCGTGGCTGCCCTGCAGGCTTCGTTGGGGACGCCGCACTGGGACACGGCGCAGTTTGGTTTCATTATAATGTGGAAAATAAAATATATTTACATTTAAAACACAATCTTCATTGGTTGTTTAGAGAAACGCACAGCGGATCGTGCACCGCAGCCTTGTCTATCCATCGCATACTTTTTATTTGGAAGCAACAGCAGAATCACATTTTAAATACTTAGATTTGCATCCTCTGAAGTGTCTTCACGAACAGTTGGTATTAATTCTTAAGATTTGTGCTGGTCCTCCCAGCAGCGCTTGTTATTCTCCATGTAATTTCTCCAGCTGTGGGTGTAGTTACTCTCAGACGGAGGGTGGTTCTAATTCTAATGAAGACCCACTTGACGTAGGAAGGGGCTGCAAATATGAACGGCGTGTTTCACGTGGTCTGAAATACAAAAAAAACCTGGCTGAGTTGCGCGCGCTAGTCTGCCCGTCAGAGACCCAAACGTACGTGCACAAGCACCGAAAGAGTTTTTCCATCACGGTTCAGCGACGTTCAGACCAGGCCGCGCTCGGAGCCCCCGCTGTTCATGAAAACTACTCTTGGAAAGTTTGGTTCTGCTCCTTCTCCATTAAAAAGGTCCGAGTGAGCGTTTGACCACAGGGAACCTTTGGCGTGAAATCCTTTGGTGCTCGATTCATGGTTACCTTGAGAGTTACGGATGTTTTACCGTAAATAAATCAAGACGTAAGATTCAGCAACAATTCAAAGAAGAATGACAGAGCGACTTTTCCCGCGCGGCAAATCTTTTATTGTTACCAGCTTACAAATAAAAACGCATTCTGTGCCGCTTCCCCTCCGCCTCACCGGCTCGTGGCGCTGCCTGTGGTTGTGGTGCTTCCGCTCGCCGGCATCTTCTTCAGCGTCTTGTTCAACTTTGGTGAAAGAGGAAGGACAGGCGGTCAGAGGCGGACGCTCCGAGTCCAGAGCAAACGACAACAAAGCTCCCGAGACACCCGACACGGCACCAACGTGGTTGGAAGCACCGGAGCTTACGGTAAAAGTTCATTTGCGGCTGGAGAAAGCTTCCAGGTCGGTTATAACACTTTTTTTTTTTTTTAATGGTCCCTCGTGTGTTTTCATCTTTTAACTCCTTGACTCTCACCTCCTCAAACTTGTGGATCTGTCTGATGAAAAAGTCTCCGTAGCGTCGAGCCACCTTGGTGTCAGCGATGTGGATCATGTCCTGCAGGGAGGGAGGGAGGGAGGGAGGCACACACACACACACACACACACACACACACACACACACACACACACACACACACACACACACACACACACACACACACACACACACACACACACACACACACACACACACACACACACACACTCTTTTTTAATCCTTTGTTTTCTACGCAGTTCAACAGTCAACACTTGACTGTGTGCAAATATATAAATACATTTATAAATATTTTCAATTGATTACAAAAATGTATAACAAAAAACCTTAAGAATCTCCGTCATGTACAAACATTCACAGTTCCAAGGTGAAAAACTTTTCCACGGCCAACGTTAAAAAACAAAAAAAGGGAAAAAAGTGCAACAAATAGCGATGAGGTGTCTGGTCAGACACATGGCGAGCAGTGGTTTTGTACGGTGAACAGAAAAGACTCTGGAAGGCCGGAGGTCATTGGTTTCCATGACGCTCCATAACCAACCCCCCACGCCCCACACCCAGCACCAGCTCACCTTGTCGATGTAGAAGTCCACCTCGGAGGCCGACTGGAACTCCCCCTCCAGGGCGGAGATGCCGCTGGTCCACACCAGGTTCTTCATCTTGTGTTTGAACACCAGCAGCTGGATGCGGAACTCCTGCTCCGTCATGTCCAGGAACCCCGCCAGCTTGGCCACCGGCATGGTGGTGTAGAGCTTCAGGAAGCTGAAAGGAAAACACCACTTAGCTCCCAGGTGAACCGCAAAAATTGATAAAAACTAAAAAACCCAGAGGGCTCGTCTCCCCCCAGGATGGAGCGGTTGCTGGGAGACGTTCTCCACCAACGTCACGTTCAACAGTAAACTAACTCTGAAACGTAAAAGTGTTGAAGCGGGGCGTGGCTCCGACCTGCGGATGGTGGAGAGCTGGGCCTGCTGCTGCACCTCCTCTGCAAACACCTTGAGCTGCTGCTGGAAGGGCTCCTTGTGGTAGTTGGCGTGGACGTTGTCGTAGTTGGGCACCACCGGCGACAGGAACTTGGGGCAAGCGAAGCTGAACTGCTCCTCAAACACCTGCAGGTCTCTGGGGGCGGGGGGCTCAATTAGTCGACCGTGTCTTTGGTGCCATCTTTTTTAACGCACGTTAAGGCTTTCCCTGAATTCTTTCTAGGTGCAGTTATCCAGGTTTTTCCCCCGCACTGTGTGAACGTCAAACAACTACTTTTGTATCCAGAGAATCAATATGTGAACAGCTCAGAACACAGAGAACCAGAGATTTTATTTACTGCTGCGCCCCCTTGTGTCCCTCATGAGTAATGACATCATTATTTCACCCAAGCGTGCCAGGCTCTGTGCATATACTGTGTGCGTATATATATATATATATATATATTTTTTTTTTTTTTTAGCTGGTACACAGGTAGTATACAAACTACGCCATTTCAAGTCATCGCTCAATTTGAAACCAGGTTTAATTTGTCGGCGTGAACCCTAGCCTATAAAAACTGTAAAATACAACATTTGAATACCCTTAGAAAACAGCTAACCAGTTCAACGGTGGGACAGACAGGACACAGACAGACAGGCTGTGGAGGTGGCACCACCTTACCCCTTCTGCATGCGCAGCATCTTGTCTCCGTACTTCTCCCTCAGCTGGGTGTGGATGCTCTCGTCGATGCGCATGGGGTACATGGTGAGGGCGATGGCCAGCAGCCCGTGCATCTGCTCGTTCTGCTTGTTGATCTGGAGGACGAGGGGTCAGCCGTCTCACTGGTGCCTCGTGTCATTTTAACGTTGGTTTGAACTCATTGTGTTTAACGCAAGAGATGTTTACACCCGCCAAGGATTCACCCCCCCGAGGATGTGACTTTACAGCAGAAGTGTTGATAAAGCCAGAACACGCGCACACGCACATGCACACGCACATGCACACGCACAGGGGTCTAAAGGGGGAAAAGTTTGATTGTGACTCAGATCTGAGTCACAGGCATGTCTAAAAATGTGTCGTTTTTTTTAAACATTGTTTTCTATCTGGAATTTCAGATCTGCTGACTTTTAAAATGCTAAAAATAATCCCCTCTTTGATATTTACCGTATATTTATTTCGCTGGCACTTTTTAAGAAAGCCATTTAATGGATTTGCATTATGTGCTCCCCTACATGCCGTTTCCATTGTTGGCCAACCTTTCTTTATAATTATTATTATTATTTTTAAACCCTTATTTAACCAGAAGATCCCTGACAGTAATAACTCTTTCTTGAGATTTTTTTTTTTCTGGCCGCGTCCCAGCAAGAATGTACCGATCGTGCGCACGCAAGACATGAACGGGAGCCGTGTTTGAGCATATTCTTGTTGTGGTCAATGTCCATGTGGATCAACACTCACAACACAAGCATCCATTTTGTAAAATAATTCATGACTGAAATACAGGAAAAACCACACGGTTAAGGGCAGAAAATGAAACCGGCTCAACGAGCGTTGGCAAACACAGCTGGATGCACTGACCATCTCATATTTGTAGGTGGACCTCTGGAACATGTTCCTGGTCCTCTGGATGTAGAGCAGAATGTTGGCGAAGACACGGATGGCGTCCTGGTAGCGCCGCATCATCAGGTAGGCAAAGCCCACGTAGTAGTACGTGGTGATCTGGCACTCGGGCACACGCGAGTACATGCTCTGGACGAGGGAAAGTGAAGACAATTCTATTTAAAGACTTTGAAAGCCAAAGGCGAGGCTAGAGATAAGAGTACTCAAAAGACACACCATGATTACAAAATGAATTCAAATCAAGTGCTCCCTTCAAGTTCAATATCAAGATTATTCTGGCCACGTTTCTGGGGGACCTGGTTTTGGTTACTTTAAACATATCAAATACTGATAGTACTGATGTAGCGATAGTATCTGCGGTATCTGTGCTGATCCGCCCCAAGCACTCGTACTTATACCAGATCGAGCTTTTCGATAACGATCATTTTAGGATGACAAACAATGACACGCACAATATTGTTGCCAGGAAAACATAAAATAAATGAAATGTGAAAAAGTGAAGAGCTTCTTTGCAGTTCATGAATAAACGGCTAAAGGGGACATTTCCAGAAAAACTTGTGTGTAATACAAGATGGTCTTGGAACACGAAGGCCACACAATATTATTTATTATGTTGCAGTGGTACCTCGACTTACGAACGCATCTACTTACGACTAATCCAAGACACCAGCAGCGATAGTCGCGAAAATTTGTATCGACTTGCAACCGACTGCTCCAAGATACGAATGTGGAAATTTGTAGTTAGCGCGTCCGCAGCCAGTCAGCAGTCAGTCAGTCAGCAGCCAGGTAGTCAGAACCAATTACAGTCGTAAGTCGAGGTACCACTGTATTCCTCAATCAGTCATATTTCCGCCAGAACATTTTAGCCAATGACAGTATGAGCGCATGACACGGTGTAAAAGCCAGAGTAAAGCAGCTGCATGTCACCCTGAGGAGCACAAGAGCCCAACTTGTTTAACAGGCCAATAACGTCCTAGTCTGCCTCAGATCAGACACTTCACTTCAAGTAGACTGGTTGTGAAAAAGATGGCATCAGTGCAGCCCTACAAATGATCTCTGACAACAGAAGGTGCAGTTTTTGTTGTGAAAGGCTCTAAGACCGTGAAAAAGTACATTAAGATGTGGAAACAGTCAAGTTTAAATAGTATGACATTCCATTTGTATTGGAGTGGTTGCTGATATTTAAGTGAAATTGACAGTGTTATGCAGAGTTCTAGCCATCTGCCAATGCCAAACCCAAATATCAGCAGTGGGAACTGAAGACAGGAGCTGCTTGCACCTGCTTTGGATGATCGATGGAACGTCTCTTTCAGCTTTTGGCTCAAAAAACAATACTAAAATCACTTTACTGCTAGGGCTGCCGTACTGTGGCTACCATGGAAAGTTGAACGGACAACATCATCTCATCACTAGGGAGGGTAGTCCCACACCTGAATGACAAACTGGACAAAAAAAATACTTCTTATTGTGTCAAATGTAGACCGGGTGTGAGTGCCAGCTACGAACTGCTGCTGTTAAAAATGAATAAATAAAACAAGGATACCTTCTTATTGAGCTCAATGTTCTCCAGGACTTTGATGGCCTGGTAGTAGTCTCCCAGCAGAGAGTGGAGCCGGAGCAGCCCCACCAAGCTGAAGTAGCCCAGCATCTTGTACAAGGAATGACGCCCGTACTCCCCAGCCACGCTCTCTGGGTCTCCTGGGAGAGACAAACGCAGCAAACATGAGAAAATGACACTCTGATTAAAGGAAGAAGGAAATAACACAACCAGGAATCATTTAGGGCGTTAATTCCAAGCCTTCACAACTTAAGGCAGTGAATGTAGATGAACTGACATCACTTCAACACCAACAGAAGAAGAAGAATAAAAAAAAAAAACAACATTTGTGCATTTGTGTGAAGTTTCTTGTTCTTATTTACCTCCGTAATTAAATACATTTTATTTTAGCTACCTCCACTGGTGTAGACCTCCAGCTGGCGGTTGATGTTGCTCTTGTCCACCAGGGAGTGGAGAACGTTGAGGACGCTGTGAACGTTCCAGATCTTTGGGTTGTTCCTCAAGAACTCAATCTCATCTTCTGACTTCTTGGCTGTTTTACAGCGGTACTGGCTGAACGACTGGAACTGTGGAGGGGAGGCACGGGGCATTGAGCACCTTTGTTTTTCAACCGTTATTCACAAAATAACTTTGCAGCCAACGTATGTTGAGTTGATAATAACAACTTAATATACCTGATAAATAAACTCATCAATAATATCCCAAAGCCACTGATTGGGAAGTTCCAACGGAGCGGGACCATCTGCATCTGTTTAAAGCAAAGTTTAACATCAACTATTGACACTTTTCTTTCGCATAAATCAAAAATGCCTTTAAAGTATCAATGACAACACAATGTACTACTGGTTACTGATAACAGTGGTTATAAAGACAATGTGCCTCTGACTTACTCAGAATATAGTTGAAGAGGTTGCAGTAATTATAATAAGACTCAAACCTCTGGTCCAGAGTCGGTCCCCCCTAAGCCAAAGGAAAAACACAACATCATTGGCAATTTCGATACTAAATCACACACAATGCTTTGAGCCTGATGGGCTGGGAGGAGGACTGAAACAGGCCGTCACTCACGCTGACTTTTGCGTAGATGTGTCTATAGTACAGCTCTTTATAAAGGATGAGGAAGACGGCATCTGAGAAAGAGAAGGACAAATACGATTACATTTTTTGACATTAGACATTGCAGAGCAAACGTAATCACTGTTTTAAAATGGCCTCGTTCTTTTCCCTTTACAAACTAATGTGTCGAACAAAAACACGTTTCAAGGGTAAGAAAAACACCATTTAAGCCATTCTGGCATCGGCGCTGGACAAAGCGACAAATGCATTTACCGTTGCCAACGAGGGATGCAATGCCCTCGGCCTCTGGCCAGGGGGAGGTCTTGAAGAAACGGTCGGTCAGCTTGTTCCAACTGGCGGTGCAGGAGGAAAAGAACGATAGGAAAGAACACAACGTGAGACATGTTTGTCAACAAACCTGGGAAATCTGAGCGGCAAATGTTTCACGGTACGCTGTGAGTTCACCTGTTCTCGTAGACGTCCTGTATTTCGTAGATCTTCTGCTCGATGCTCTCGCTGGACACGCGGTTGGACTGCAGCTCGTAAACCTTCTGGTCGATCAGGTCAGAGGTGGTTTTATGGAAATACTGCAGGAAGTTCTTGATCACCTCCGGGATGACCTGGTAGGTCTGCTGCTCATACTGCCTCTCATAGGCCAGGTCCGCTTTAGGGTCACCTGAAACACCCACGCACCAAGACAACGACAAACGTGAGCCACAGTGAAACTCCTGTTACAAGAGGATTTAAGAGAACAGCAAGTGGATGTCTTCACTAACCAGTGTGCAGGTCGTACTCATTGGAGAAGTTGTAGCCTGCTTCGAATGTCTGGAAAACAAGGTTGAGACGGGTTTAAAGGTTTATATTTTAGGTTGTCGTCACTTCTCTGTATCTATCTTTAACAACAATGTAAAAAATATATTTAAATATTAATCTATACATACATACATACATACGGAATAGATTTTATTGTCATTGTACAAGTTAAATGTATTAAACTTGATTAATTAATCCCCCCCTAACCTACATGTATTTTGATATACATACACTCAATGTACACTTTATTAGGTATAACTGAAAATTTAATTTTGCTTAACGTTGCCTATAATGCTCCGGGTTGTCTTTTTTAAGCTGTCATAGAAGAAGTGATAATTCAATGATATGTTTTAGCATCAAGGTCATAGTTGTTGTCCTGAGCTGCATTATAGTCAAATGTGTTTCTTGTTTTCTGTCCCCCTCATGTATGTCAATAGAGAGGACAAAAAAATAGGAACACCTCTCAATATAATGTAGTTCAGTACAACACCACATCTAACCATGACCTCAGCCATAAACATATAATTGAATTTACACATTCCCGACTGTGTCGCCAAAAACTGAAGATGATAAAGTTCATAAAAGTATAATTCATGGCAGAGATGGTGTGTGTGTGTGCGCACACACACACACACACACACACACACACACACACACACACACACACACACACACACACACACACAGGCGTTTTGCTCTTTTCATTCCAGGTTCTATTTTCCCTTTGCTTTGACAGTGTAAACACATTCTTGCCGTTCCAATGATGGCCTTTGAAATTGAACTCACGTGTCAGAACCGACTATCGTTCGCCATGTTCCTCTCTCTACTACTTGAAACTTGTTAAACGGTCGCTCAGCGTGGGAGTGGAATACAAGACTCGAATCTGGGGAAGACTGTTTCTGATGATCGCGAGGTGTCGTCAGCACGGAGCGTATGCTAACGGCGAGCCACGAAGTGGCTAGCTAGAGCAGCTAAGCGGCTAGCCGCGTCCTTTCACGTCGCTTGCTACCGATGCGGATTCAACGCGATGGGAGCTAGAACTCACCGTGGTGGCTGGCGCGGTCGCTTCTTCCTCCTCGTGGTAGGACATTGTGGAACAATCACGACAAACTCCTTCTGGGCGCGGAAGCGTCGCAACGTGAGCTCGGTACCGACCACGAAGCTCCCGGTGAAAGGCGGAAAGAACCCGGAAGTACTACCTTCTTCTTCTGCCGCTGTGTTTGCGGTGGTTGCCACACAGCTCGACGCGCCCTACCGCCACCGCTCGGCTGGAGTGCGTAACTACATGGATAATGACAATAATAACAATAGGACTGAATATGAACTGAATATGCATCCTTATATGAATAAAATGAATATCACTCTTGGTGCACATGACTCTTTTTTCTTTCCAGATTTTGGATTTCATGCTGTATAAGTATAATATGTTTTTTGGTTAGTACAGGTTAAATATTAAGCCCCCCTGTACGGGTGATTTCATCCTCCTGATGGGCGGCCTCGGCGCAGCTCAACGCCCAGGACCCAGGAGACCGAAACGTGCTGGCGAGTCGGGTGGGAGACGCACCGAGGGGCCTCGATCGGAGCGGGCCTTCGTTGCTGAATGTTGGAGCGAGCTTCCGCCGTAGAGACGCCGCCAGCACGTCCCGCCCACGGGACATTTATGACGTTCATGCCTGTGTGGCGAGGTTTATTTTAACTTTGGTTTGGTTCCGTCCTCTGGCGGTCATGTCGTTTCCATTTGTTTTCTTAAAGTATTTGTTTCCTTCTGCCTCCGGTTGTCATCCCTACACGCGGGTCCGGTACGCGACACGTTACAGGGATCAATGGGTCCAGTAGAGATGAACCGGGTGCGACCGCCATCCGGCTCCTGGAAAGCGCTGCATAAAGCCGGGGACCCTGAACCCCATCCACCATAAACACCTATTTCCAGCAGTGCAGCGGCTCATGACCCACTGACGATGATTCCAAACCACCGAAAGAGGAAAATATACAGAATATGAAGCTGAAAGAAAAGAGACGTCTGTGTGTCAGTGTGACGTGACAGTAATATCTTTTTTTTTTTTTATTTCAATTTAAATTGAATAAAGAGTAAAATAGACAAATACATATCAGTCAGTCTTGAGAACTGGGACAAAACAAGATAAAACAATGTAGAAAAATGTCTTTTTTTGTTGATAATTTGATATAATGTAATTATAAAATGAATGAATAATCAGAACAAGTCCAGTCAAGTGTATTTACAGTATATAGCCCTCGCAGCACAGTCTCAAAGGGCTTGACAGGCTTTACATTTCACATAGACATC
Source organism: Zeus faber (assembly GCF_960531495.2). Lineage (NCBI taxonomy): Eukaryota > Metazoa > Chordata > Actinopteri > Zeiformes > Zeidae > Zeus > Zeus faber. The sequence continues at coordinate 27,418,685 of NC_137202.1, forward strand.
AACAGCATCCCAGAGGAAAAACACCCAGAAAACCTCTTGGGGCAAAAGGAAGAAACCAGAAAGAGAAGGGGCCAGAGAAAGAGAAGGGGCCCCTGAAGGAGAAGGGGCCCCAGAAAGAGGGATGCCCCTTCCAGGATGAACCGGCTGCCGTTGATGCCGAGTGGGCGACATTAATAAAATAATATGAGAAATCATTGGTAAATGTACTTCTATGCTGTGCAATGTTGGTCGGAGTGGTGGTTGGGTGGTTGGTGTGTCCTGGCTCCACCTCCACGGCAGAGCGACATCCTTCACATCTGCCTAGGGTCACCACCACCTGTCTCCACCTGGCTCCACAAACAAAGCACAGTGGCATCCTCCAGATCTGCATAGGGTCACCATAGAGTCACCATAGGGTCACCACCAATCTCCACCTGGCTCCACAACCAAAGAACAGCAGCCTCTAGAAACAGGGGCATCTTAGCACAACAAAGTCGTGTTTTTAATTATATCTGAAATATTATTGATTTTATGTGATGAAATGCCCGCACTTGACCTGAAACACCGCCTTGTCCTAAAAGTTTAAATTTTTTAAATATTTAACACATACAGTATAATACTGATGCTGCTGAAGTCACAGCCATAACGTGTCAACATTGTGCCTTTAATAAGAGGATTCGTTTGAAATTAAGAATATAAATGATGCATTTCATGTAGATCATAGAGTTAGCTGCAAGTGAAGAAAAACAAAATGACACCTATTTATAACACATGAGCTAACAGCAACATGAAAATTTGTCTGGAGGTTATTTTACAAACTTTTAACAAAAGCAACTAATATCTACTTGTGTGATGTTTCTGGTAATCCTCTTAACATGGAATAAACATCTATTTTGCACTATTTTACCCAACTAATAGTAGTCATTTCACTTTTTAAGTTAACCATACTGTATATTATAAGGACACTAAAATAAACTGTGAACTCAGCCTCTCAGCCTATTCACATACATTTGTGGTAAATATATATGTGTGTGTGTGTGTGTGTGTGTGTGTGTGTGTGTGTGTGTGTGTGTGTGTGTGTGTGTGTGTGTGTGTGTGTGTGTGTGTGTGTGTGTGTGTGTGTGTGTGTGTGTGTGTGTGTGTGTGTGTGTGTGTGTGTGTGTGTGCTCTCATAGCTACTATAGCTCCATTTGGAAATGAGATCCTCAACAAAGAGCACCGTCCTCCACCAGAAGAAACAGAAAGGAAAAGGAGGCAGAGATGGAAACACTGCTCCGTGAGTTTTACCAAACGTGAAATCTTTGGATTCTTCATAATTTTTGATTTCATGATTTTAAGGGTTTGGCAAAGCCGAATGAGGCCCGTGTCACCTCTGTGGCACGGCCTGGGTTTCAAAGAAGGAAAGTAACTGCTTGTACAAAAGTGTTTCTCCAAATAAAACAATATATTTTTCAACTTAAAAGGCTAATGTGATTCATTTCAAGACATATATTTTGAAATCGCACGGACGGTTACGAGGCAAAACATCTGTACCGAGCAAAATGAATGAAAATAATACACATGCATACTGTACAATTTATAGACGATACAATTTTATACTTTCACTTTACATTTAGGCTATATTGAGTTCATAAATTACTAATAATAATGAAATAAAAATGAAATAATGGATTAATAAAAAAATTTAAACACTAATAATGAAAATATTTGTATTAATATAGTAATTTCAAATCAGAACACGTCATTGATATTCATGCAGCAATATCTTGACACAAGATGGCACTGTTGTCCTGAGAGAGAAACACACACACACACACACACACACACACACACACACACACACACACACAGTGTGTTTATATTGGAGGAGACCCATGTAAGCATGAGGAGGTACATGCAGACTCACAGAAAGGCCCCTGATCAGGAGACAACCCACCGGGACACGGTGCCGACAGCGGCCTAAGCAGGAATCGAACCAGGGACCTTCTTGCTGTGAGGCAGCAGTGCAAGCACCGTGCCGCGTACCAGCCAGAGCTTCATAAATGTGGGAACCACAAGACATTCAGAGGAAGGAAGAGATGCTGCCGCCTCGCTCGTAGGCCAACGGCACTCATGGAACAATATTTAAAATGATATATATATCAAAATAATTTGAAATAAATCACAAATGAGATTCCGTTATAAAAACTAAACCTCCGTGCGATGAAACACTAAGTTCTTGTGGAATAAAACATGAGACATTCCTTGACAGGAATTCAACATTTGATAAAGTCCATGAAGCACAATCACCCGCCGACATGTTTGCCGAGCTTAAAACTATTAATTTAAAGTTTATTATGAACATACTATAGAGGAAATGTTACTTAAAGTCAATAATGGGATGTTTTTTTTAAGAACTTTTTCAAAAGACTACTGTTTATTTTCAGGGGAACTCAGTTCAAAAGCTGGTCAGTTATGATATAATTATTCATTACTGAAAATTTTGATGTTTTAACGTGTTTCATGGGGTCTGTCAAGCGTAACCTATCCACCCCATCACTGATGATAGACAATTTTTAAACAAATCCTTTGTGATATTTATGAAAAAACCTGTTATTTAACCCTGGGTATTTTTTGTGTGCATTTTTTGTGTATATTTTTTGTGTGTATTTATTGTGTGGCGGCCCCCGCCACAAGAGATGGGTGCTTAATGGATGATAAAAACAAAGCTTTTGAGCCCAAGCTGGGAAAATATATTTTTTCTGGGAAGTTTAACATTTAAATGAAGCAACGATCAAATGTCAAAAAACCTATTATTTTTTTCATTTACGGTTGTGACAGAAAGGCCCAACGCATGGACGGCCCAACGCATGGACGGCCCAACGCATGGACGGCCCAACGCATGGACGGCCCAACGCATGGACGGCCCAATCCCGTGCGTCCGGCGACTTTCCACTGAGTCAGCGTTTTCTGCAGCCAGGACCCGGCCGTGCGCTGAGCTGCCGCTGCCTTGGCCCGGACACGAGGCCGTAACGGCTTCCGCTCGGACTCGGCGCGTGCGTGTGTCCGGTGTGAGCTGATCTGGACATCGATCCACCCCCCCACCCCGGCCCTGGGGGGGCCCACAGCTGGCTTCGGCTCCCGGCCCGCCGCAAACCGCTTCCCCTCTTGCCGTCTTCAGAATGTTTTTCGTCGACGTGGGTTCCGTGGCTCGCTGAGGCGCGAGCACAAAGAGAGGGGGAAGCGGCCTCCGAGAGGAGGACCACACAAACGGCCGGATTGTGTTGGTTGTTAATGGTTTAATGAATGGGTGCCGGGGAGCCGGTCCAGCCGCTGCAGCCGGGCCATCAGTATGCAGGATTTAGCGGAGCTGGAGCGCCGCCTTTGTCCCCCTCCAGTCACCAGCCAGGACCGTCCCCCCCCCCCCCCCCCCATCGCAACTCCTCCCTTCCCACCGCCACCTCCACCCTGCCCCTGCTTTCTCCACACCTGAAGACGAATGGGCGGCGTCGTGCCAACGCACAACTGTGCTGAGCGCCTTCACTGGGACGTTTGTTCTGCTCTTTTGTCCTCCGCTGTTTTCCTGGAAGGCTCGTCTCCATCTGCCCCTCGTTCCCCCTCCTGAATGAGCCGAGACCCGAGGGCCCGTTCCGAAGGGCCGGAACCGACGGCCGCTTTAAGCTCAGAATCCTGATTCTGTGGCACATCTTTTTGGTTGCTCTTCTAATGAACTGGAGACGATGGGGTTGTACATGTCCTTGCTTTGTTGCCTGCTCAGTCAGTTAATCAAGTGTTTTCCGAAATCAACCAGGCTTCATAACCTTGCATTCACACATTCAGACACACCATGCTGTTTGGTAGGACAGGGGTTCCCAAACGGGGGTCTGTGGCCCTGGGGTGTGTAATAGGGATTGCAGGAGATCCACAGCATAAACGTATACAGTATATATATATATATATATATATATATATATATATATATATATATATGGTTAGATGTTAGATGGTCAATTGACACTTCTACATGTCTTTGTACCCCACCCCCTGCGGTGCTGTTGGCACTGTGCTCTGGTGGCTCATCTCCCGATGAGGGGCCTTTCTGGGTTTGCATGTTCTCCCTGTGCTCACACAGTCTCCTCAAATATGTATATAAAAAATGACCCCGTTTAAAAACACGCAGAACACTTTCCTGTCCCGTCCCTGACCACGACATGGATCCACACCGGGAATTGGGCCCCTGGGGGCCATCGAAGTGAGAGGCTGTGCAATGCTCCTGGCTGCCACCTGGAGGAAGGACGGATGGGATGGGAGAAACCACCAGCCACCACTGCCTGCATGTGTGTGTGTGTGTGTGTGTGTGTGTGTGTGTGTGTGTGTGTGTGTGTGTGTGTGTGTGTGTGTGCGTTCTGGCTTTATCAACACTTCTGCTGTAGAGTCACATCCCTGAAAAAAAAAAGTCCTTGGGGGGTGTAAACATCTCTTGTGTGCAGAAAAACAAAACGATTCTTCTTCTGCTTCTTTTTGTCAAGGGCGTCTGTCAAACCACAAACTTCTGGATGTTTTCATTTGTTTGTACAAACACAGCTCCAGTGAGGACCTTTCACCAAGTGTCATTTTGTTTGTGTTTTAAGGTTTTTTTTTAAATTCCTAAGTAATCCCACATTTGATAAACCGTTGTTCATTGTTTGCTCTGTTGATTTAGGGATTTTTTTGGTTATGTCCTTCAGCTCATCAAGGCAGAACCTGGTGAAGCTGAGGACTCACGCAAAGCCCACGTGTGGTTCTCACACCGTGTCAGCCTCAAAGTCCACAGACCATCGCCCAACAACGCCCCACAACGCCCCCCATCGCCCCACACCGCCCCACACCGCCCCCCATCGCCCTCGTTCCCCCACATGGGGAAGGGGGGTGGGGGGGTTTGTTATCTGGCTGTGCAGACAACCAGGCCGTGCAGGCCTGAACATATCCGATACCTGCATTGGCATCACACTGGAGTGAAAACTCATTTCTCCGCCCGCGTTCACCGAGCTGTCCATGGTCAGATGCTGCTGCTGCTGGTGGGGGTGGGGGTGGTGGCGGTGGTGGTGGTGCTGGTGGGGGTGGCGGTGCTGGTGGTGGTGGGGGTGGTGGTGCTGGTGGTGGTGGTGGGCGCAGGTGATGTTTATGTGGAAGGTTTTCAGACTCCAAACTCTGCGTGTGATTGCGTGCGTGCGTGTGCGTGTGTGTGTGTGTGTGTTGATAGGGGAACAACAGGATCTCTGGAACCGTGCGATGACAGGCTATCATTGACTCCCTGTAATGACTCGTGGACAGGATAATCTTTTGAAAAAAGAAAGAAGCTTGCGCACTGTCACTGAGGCGGCTGGTTGGTGCATCTACGCCTGCATGTTGTGCTGGGTGGGGGTGGGGATGGGGGGGGGGATTAATTACAGAAGCGCGACGAATCAATATACACATTATGTCAGGAACGTGGAGCCGCCTGCGTCAATTACTGCGGTTTGGTCTCGGGCTCCGACACAGGACGTTACATGGTTCTACACAGTAAATCCCCGGAGACGAATCACCACGTGTGCGTGTGCGTGTGCGTGTGTGTGTGTGCGTGTGTGTGTTTGCATCCAACTCTTTCCCAACCAAGGCGCCCGCAAACTGTAGGAAACGCAGACGGTGCTGGACCGACAGAGGAGACAGGCACGAGATGGAATCTTTTTCTATACGCGGAGCAAAAGCTTTTTCCATACCTAAGCCGTGTATAATAGGGAATCATTACTGCCCTGTCAACAGCCCAGACAGTGCCCCGCTTGTTGAGGGGAAGCCGTCCACGCCGCCTCCCCGCCTTCGCTCCGCGACCCTGGTTATTTACGGCGTTGGGTGTGTGTGCCTGTCTCGGCGCGGAAACACGCAATTGACGACCGTCGAGGTAAATGAATCACGTGTCGGCGGAGAAGGAGGATGGGGTGGAGCAAGGCAGATCCCAGGGCAGTGAGATTAAAAGCAAAGCAAGCTTGAACACCACCTAGACCCTGACCCTAACCCGCGCGTAAAGCATGGGATGAGGGGGAAAACCATAATCCTGACCAGCCCTTCAATCTCACCGCCACAGCCGCAGGACGTGATCGGCCGCTGGAGTTTTTTCTTGTATCTTCTTTCTTTTATCTTGACCAGTGAGGACGGTCGGACAAGCTGGTTCATCTGGCCTTCACTGACGCCTCACCCCTCCACCCCCCTCCTCACCCCTCTGCACTTCTATCATTCTAGCCACTTCCATTCCAGTTGGAGGACCAGGCAGGGCAGGGACAGAGACCCCCCCCCCACCACCACTGTCCTTTGTGAGGTTCCTCTATTGAATAGAAAACAGGGATGATTATGAAGGGATGATTTTGAAGCGATGACTATGAAGGGATGGTTATGAAGGAAATGGCCTCCGATGGGCCGCGGTGTGATCGGGTCCGGAGGGAAGGAGGGTGGTGTTCCCTTTCACTGGCGGGGGGAAACTGTAAAGGGAACCAGTGTTGCAGTCGACCCATTTCCTGTGTTGGTGGTGCATTGTGTTTACACGTGACGTACATGAGCCCGGTGCAGGCGCCTCGTGGTGGAGCACAGTGAGCAGACGTGGGGGGTGGGGGTTGGGGGGGTGTCTCTTGCAGTGAAAGGTGTTTTCCTTTCCAGTCAAGCGGACCGTGTGCGTTTCCTTTCACGTCGGGGGGGGCAGAGGCCCAGCGGCGGTGGAGCCTTTCTGCTGGGACCCAGTTCAGGTTTCCCTTCTGCTGGGGATAAGTACAGGCTTAAATCCCCCCCCCCCACCCCCCACAAGTTGCCGGCGGCTTGTGGAGGAAAACCATCGTCTATGTCGGGCGCGTTAACGGCAGAGACAGCGATCGATCACGAGCCGAGTGATACCTGCAGCGTGCGGCAGCGCTGGCAAAGGGGTGACGGCGCCAGAATCCTGCCGTCCTGATTTTTTTTGCAGCCTTGCATTGGTTCCACTGACAAGCTGAAACTGTCCTCCCACCGGGTGGCAGCAGAGTTCTGGGGATGGAGCAAGAAAGACAGACAGGTTGGTTGGCTGCGGGCCTTGGTTGCTGTATGTGCTGGCTCCGCTTGTCCAATTGGATCAGTTTAAAAGATTCTACATTCACAAAAAGCCTAGAAATGGTTCTGCTGCCAAGGGGGGTATGACGCTGAAGGCCCTGCTTTTGTGTGGCCGGGGGTTGTGTGAGCGCGCCGTGCGGCCCCTCTTGTCCACCCTTCCACCCTCTTGTCGCAGGGCGACAAGAGGGTGGAAGGTCCATATGGTAACGGCCAGCTGCGCTCATGCTGGACGACACCTCGCCTCACCTCCATAATCTCACGCCAGCGCAGCCAAATCTGCAGAAAACAGCTTTCCCTTATAACCGTGACTCACATAGCCCTGCTTGCAAGGATTCACACACGCACACACACACACACACACGCACGCACACACACACACACACATCAAACACACACACACACACACACACATCACGTTTTGTCTCAAGCTAAGCAAGGCGCTCGTGGTAAATATTTGGAAGTCACTACGAGCACGCCGCTCCGCTCGCTCTCTTTGAAGGCGACCCAAAGTGCTGTTTGCTGCAGCGCAGCTGGGGAAAATGTTGGCACACCGAGATGCCATGACATCAGAGCAGACAGAGATCTAATTGACAGAGGGAAAAGAATGAGAGGTGAGAGTTCAGCACAGAGCGAGAGC
>NC_137202.1:27428868-27461368 GCF_960531495.2 Zeus faber
ATGCCATTGTGAACGGGCCCATTAAAGCACCATCCGCTGGACGGGGGCCCCCACCCCACCGACAGCTCCACCCACCGCTCTCGTCTGGTGCTGGAAATTGCATTGGCTATGGTTAAGAAGACGCATGCGGCTCAAGTTTCGAGACCGTTTGAAATTTTCATCGTCAATAAATTGCCAGATCAAGCAGATTAGTTAAGTGTATTTTGGAAACTTTGAGCGCTCACCAGGACAGAGCTTCTTTTCACAGCTGGGGGAGCAGACCCTCTTTGAGTGTGTGCGTGCGTGCGTGCACATGCGTGTGCGTGTGGACATGAAGGGTCGATTGTTCTTGGATCACTTTTCCATTTTTCGGAGCGCAGAGCATTTTCAAAGCCGTGTTTGCTGAGATCCCAAATGAACTTGTTTAGAAACGCTGAAACGCTGCGCACACAAAACACGAGCTTCTAAAATGCGTGACATATGGAGTGCATGGCTGACATTTTTATTTCAGAGGTAAAGCCCCCCCCCCGCTTACAGTGTAGGTTTAAAGGCTCTTTCAGTATCGGAAAATACGTAGAAATACGCATTACCCATTATGTTCAAATACAAGTTTAACGTGACGCAATATTCAAGGAATCCTCAGAGGGACACTCCAGTTTTCTTGGAAATCCACCTTTTGTCTATAATCGTACCCAGATTCAGACCAGCAGCTCAAGAGCCCTTTCATCCCTGCGTGTCCAGTACTGGGGCAGGGCGACAGGCGGCAGCCGACTGCGTTAGCCCAATGCAAGACTGTCGAGGGTTAAATGATCTAGACGAAGGGAATACACCTTGAGTCATTCAAGCGAGACATCTTGCTGCTATCTTTATGAGGAGAAAAAAACAGTAAACAAGGCCCAACGGAGAGTTGGGGGGGGCAGGATTCACGAAAAATGGTGAGGGTGAAAGCTGTAAGAGGGAGAGAAAAATGTGAGGGCAGCACGGGTGAGGAAAATCACAGGGGAGCGGGCGAAGGGGGAGCGGGGGGGGGGGGGGACGCGGAGACATGGGGGAGGATGTCAGAAGGAGGGAGGGAGAGATAACGCGTGGGAGCCTACGGCGTAAGGAGTCGGCGTGATTGATGGGGTGGAATCGGGAGGTGCAGTAATCTGTTTGTTCATACGTCTGAAAATCTCTCTCTCTCTCTCTGTTTTTCGGACTCCCTCGTTCACCTACTCTGTCATGTGATATCAGCACTTTTGCGGCGCCAAGCTGTTATCAGGACCTATGGAGGCCCGGAGGCCCCGCGCACATTAGGGTTATCGTGAATTACCACATGCCTACAGTATGACAGGCGGAATAAGAATGGCAGAATACGCTTTCGGAATTATCGATTAAAAAGGATGCGTACCGTCTGGGATAATACAGATGGATTGCAGACATTTCATTTGGGCCCCAGCGAAATATATATATCTTTTTACGTGTGCTTTCAATGTGTTTAATGCGGAATGTGTATCTCCATGATCGCACAGGAGCTAGCTTGGCTGCTTCCATCCGCAGCCTTGAGTACAACAGTGAGAATGCAGCACGTCGCTGTCTCGCTGCCCGACAAACAGGGACGGAATTGGCCTTGACCTTCTCGTCCGAATCTGGGAGTCATCACTGGAGCCCAGGCAATCGAAACATAGCACATTTCACCAGACCAGGGTGGGGTGGTGGTGGTTGAGGGAGTACAGTAATCGTAGAGCATCCGGGGAGCGGGTGGGGGGGGTGCGTGGGTGTTAGGTCACAGCTGCGCTGAGCGCCGTAGCCCTCGCCTCGGCAGGGCCAGCCTCCGTTGTCTTGTCTTGGATCTGCAGGAGAGAGAGCGCTGCGCTGGAATAGTCCTGTGATGCAACCGTCTGATTTATCGTATGTCAGCGTGTTGAGGCACACATCTACTGTACCGGGCAATTAGTTGTTTTTTTTATACTGTATATCACTGGTATGTACATGCCCAAAGCCCTGGTAACGCTGTGTATTTGTAGAATATTTATGGCAACCCCAAAGCCAGATACTGTAAAGAGACACATCCCTGCTATTATCTCCTGATCTCATCACAGTTTCATGCTAGGACTGGTGCAGCCATCCATTATGGTGCAATACACGTGTGAAAATATTGCAGAGTTTACTTAGAGGGTTAGGGCAGGCTTCTGAAAAGGAGACCCCCCCTTTGAAATAATCTACAAGCAGAGATGAAACCTGATGATGATACCATGCTGCATGATGATACCTGCCGTGGCAATTACTGTATGTTTTTTCCACCCACCCATATTTAAACCTTCATTGGGAATGTGAAAAAGGAGTAGATACCACGATGAAGCGAAAATTAATTCAAGACGACGCATTTGTGAAAGTGCATGAGAGACACCTCCTCACTCAGAGTCCACGGGAGGGTTGCAGGACTCAGGTCCCTACTCAGTACGTAACTCTAACAGGTAACATGACTCAGCCTCACAGTTGTGGGGACTCAAGTTCAAAACTGTAATTTACTTTTAACACATTGCGGTAGTGGGGAGTGGTTTTGGCGCCATTTGCAGTTGGGCAGAGTCAGCACTGGCAGCCGGCAGGGGAGGCGGTCGCAGAAGACTGAGGTTACCAACCGAGTATTGAAAAGCTGCCGTGGTTTCATTTCTCTCTCTCTCTCTTTTCCGACAGAGAGGAAAACAGACAAGAGAGCCGTCAACTCCGGTGCCACTGTGACAACTCTCTTGTGGGTTGCGGGGCCCGAGAGATGCACCCGGAGGCAGCTAAAACACAACCAGACTTTGCCGGGTATAAAGACGTTTGACTTTTCGGACAAACGTCCAGGTCACAAACGCTCTGCCATGGAACGGGAGCCCAGCCTCTGTCAGGAGAGAGAGCGAGAGCTGAGATCACAGCAGCTTTACAATACTCTGATAGTTACCCCAATCTCCTGCAGCTGCGTCCCCTGCCGGTTGCCAGTACTGGCTCTCCCCACCAGCAGGTGGCGCCAAAGCCACCCCCCACAACCACACATATGTGAATTGAATATTGAACATGAATGAATGGAATGGGGTTGAATGGGACGAATGAAGAGCTATCTATTTAACATTGGCGCAGACCAAAAAAAACATGTTTGTGTGAAAGTGTGAAAAGTTGCCGCAACTGCTGATCCCCATTTAAGGTATGTTGTTCTGCAATCAAACAGACAAATAAACTGCTCCAAAATGGAACCTTCCTCTGTCAAAGAAATTAGACCCCTGACCTTCAGACTGCCACCTTTGCAATAATGGTATCGATGTGGCCTCGGCACCGCTGGTCTTCAATTGGATTTGGCACATAAAACCACTTCACTCTGACTTGATAAGCAATCCACCCCTCTGCTCCCCTCTACCCCTGCCCCTCCGAAGATTGCTCTTGACTTGGGTGGTCTTGACCGCAGCGCTACTCTGCATCCACGTGAGGTGCATATTTTTTGTATTTCTGCTTTCCCGCTGCACCATATGTAGATATTGTATACAGAATGGCACCACCCTATCAAGAACTGCATTTTGATGGGAGGAAAGAAATTTAGGGGGGTTTTAGGAGTCCTCGGCGTGCAGACTACACCAGATGGTTGTGCCTGTCTGTAGATGTACTGTACACAAACTGCGCGCCTTGTCATTTCAGACCGACCCCGCTCCAGCGGCCGTTCATCAAAGCGGAGTACATGAGATCCGACAGAGGAGGGCGACGGCCTCAGTAGCCGCTGCCCGGTGTGGCTCTGGGAGCCGGATAAAAAAAAAATGATAAGGAGAACCAGACAGGGCCGCCCAGGAGGCTTCTCCGTCGGCGCGGAGTCGCACACCGTTCAGACAGCACCAATGAGACGTCTCCTACCGTCCCCGTCTCCCGCCGCTGCTGGCACTGTGTCCTTTGCACTGTTTGCAGAACCTCATTGTGTCAGGGCGGCGCTGACACACAAAGACTAATGTATTCTCGCATACGCATGAGGCCCCTGAAACGCTGGGCTGGAGGTGAACTCCTCAGCATGTATGCGTTTTGTTGTGTGCGTTTCCTCAACTCACAGTGGTGAGAAAAGAGTGAACAATTTGTTCCAAGGAACGAATAAATATTTGATATTCCGGAGTCGGACCACACCAAAGGGCGCGGGGAAAGGCATGGCGAAACAGAAAGCTAAACAAAGTTTAAAGAAAACACAATTTATTTGACTCCGTTCACGGTTGACGTGTTATTTTTTTTTTCCTCCCAAAATTCCTTCTTTTCTCTGCTTTCATGAGTCGTGGGCTTCAGAATTTTCTATTTTCTTTTGGCCTCAGCCGCCCGCCCGTCGAACGAAGGAGCCGCCGCATGTCGGGTTTTCGCCGCCCGATTCTGTTGGCCGAGGACCGATCGTCGTATCAGGAGGCAAACTATGTTCTGCTTTGACTCAGCGTTTGCACTCTCACCGGGGGCCCCCCCGCTCGCCTCAAGCTCCTCGCGGCAACAAGGGCGTCGACGCCCGGCTGGGCTCGTCGGCCTTCGGGAGCGCGTCGCCTGTCGTTCCTCCCCGACGGCGGCGAACGGCGCGGCGGCATTTCTCTCCTCCCAGGAGGCCTCTGTGCGCGCTCAGCGCTGCTTGGAGCCATCGGGGCCAAGACTCCGTGCGTGGAGGGCCCCGCAGCGCCTGCTTCAAGCGTTTTCACGCGGGCTGCCCCGCGTGTGCAGCACTGTACGTTGTCGAGGCAGCGGCACAGCATCCCCCCGCCGATACATCACACCTCATACAACATTCCCAAATGGGTTTTCGGGGAGCTTACGTGTACGTAAACTCGAAAAATGTGTGTTCGTAGGTGGAGGTCTGCGCCGCGCTATTTATTGTCCCGGTCTGCGTCTGAGTGTGTCTGCTGCTGCGGTCCGACCGTCTAGCTTGTGAGCGGGTTGGTCTGCACATGCTTTTAATCAGCCATTCTCTGGCTTTGTCAGACGTCTGTAATGAGTTCTCTAAACCCCCCCCCTTTAAAAAACACGGGGGGGGGGGACAGCTGACTGGCTCCCCCTAGTGGTAGAAAAGTAAATCAGACAACTCAGTATTTCGGGTCAGACCAAAGTTACGTCAACTTCTTCAGTCGTATCTATCTACCTCTCTGTCTAACTGCCTGTCTAACTGTCTATCTATCTATCTATCTGTCTGTCTGTCTGTCTGTCTTTCTATCTATCTATCTATCTATCTATCTATCTATCTATCTATCTATCTATCTATCTATCTATCTGTCTGTCTGTCTGTCTGTCTGTCTGTCCGTCTGTCTATCTATCTCAAATTCATCGAGGGGGGCGGGGGGGCGGGTCACACCTTATTTGTGCGTACAAACATACTGACAGGCAGGTACATGCATGCATACACAGACAGAGACAAATCCTGAAGACGATGTACTCCAGTGCACACACACACACACACACACTCACGCACACCACACGCACGCACACACACACACACACACACACACACACACACACACACACACACACACACACACACACATTCTTGTATTAGTATCAAAGTGCGGTCTGAGTAAATACACCTGGTAAGTGAAGACTCATGTTCCTATGGCATTTGTAAACCAAAGAATTTGTTAATTTGGAGGCCGGTCCTTACAACTGCAATAAAACCCCCCCCCCCCCCCCCCCACACACACACGCACACACACACGCACGCACGCACGCACACACACACACACACACACACACACACACACACAAACACGGCGGTCTACTGAATTTCTACGTTACAAAGTTTGTTCTTTTCAACAGGTCGACTCAACAAAAAGGAAAAAAGTGGTGAAGTGACTTTCCTGTGTGAGGATGATGAGCATTAAGACGACACACAGGTCTGAACATGAGCATCAACACTCTGCTTCAGGTGTCCCCTCCGGTCCGCCTGCTATGAATTCTGTCAATTGTTTGTCAAATTGTTCCACAATTGCTTTTGGGCTCGACGCTCGGCAAGGAATGTGGAGTCGGAGGGTTGTTTTGCTTGCGTCTGTGACTTTTTCCTTCCAGAGATGAGATTATATAGCCATTTAGGAACCATTAAGTAGTTAAATTTGGCGACTTAATGGGAACCAGATTGCACTTAATTTCTAAACATTTAAGTGTGTGCGAAACTTGAATAACATCAGATAAAAAAATATATTAAAAATGCTGCCATTATAAAAAATCAAAAAAAAATCAAGGCGCACTAGGCCAACCTGCCACCTCATAACCTGGAGGTGTCTCAAGTCGCCTGCAGAGTGAAGCACTGACAGTGATCTATTTATTTTTTGGGGAGATGAAATAGAGGGCGTTTTTTTTTCACAGGTCCAAGCACCTGTGCTCCGGGAACCGCGCCTCCCCTATTGGGCCCCCGCTGGGACGCGGCTGAAACGCATCTCGACGAAGGAAGCAAGGTTCCCGGCGCTGAATGCGAGTTTGGAACGGACTGGGATGTGGAGCGGAGTGTTGAACGCCGAGGGAGCGTGTATCTGTGTGTGTCGTCATGCAAATCTTGTCAGACATGACGGTTGCGAAACAAAAGCAAAAAAAAATTAAAAAGTCGTTTTTACTTCTCCGGACAGGATTTGGCCAACTCCGACGACCCGCATGCTCGGTTTTCCAGTCTTACCCGCTGGATAACCCTCAACACTCCCACATCCCGCTCTCTGACCAGAGCCCTCACCATCCATTTTCCACTGATCAGAGAGGAAGTCCCAGAGGATGTTGGAGGTATTTTTTGACTTTGGAATGGAAAACCAGGGGCTGTGACTTGGCTCAGATAGCAAGGCTTTACATTACCATACTACTCTCTCTCTCTCCCTCCCCCCCCCTCTCTCTCTGTCTTTCTGCACAATGTTGCTGCTTTTCATTTGGCCCTCGAATGCACAGACTCTTTTTTGTGTGTGTGTGTGTGTGTGTGTGTGTGTGTGTGTGTGTGTGTGTGTGTGTGTGTGTGTGTGTGTGTGTGTGTGCGTGCGTGAGTGTTTTCCATTTGCTCCCCGAAACCCAAGTTAAGATGTGAACTCTGACCGCGAGTAGCGCATTGCCTCACAAGCGGCACAAACGGCACACACGGTGAAGTCAGGGTCATTTCCACCGGTCACCGCGGCTGAAGCTAAAGATTTTCGAGGGTACTTTAAAGATGGAGGTCTTGGGAATAAAAAAAAAAAACACGTTGCGGCGATGGGAGTGTTTTTTTTTTTTTCCTGTGTGAATGTATTTGGTGGCGGAGCAGGGAGCCTCGGGTCCAAGTTCTAGAGACGATATTTGATTAAGATCATGTTCAGAGACCATCGCTGGGGTTGGAAAGAAGGAGACTCCAGGGCGGAATAACCCTTTAATGCGGAGGTCGGAACGGCAGCAATAGAACCCCGGTCAAAGTTCTCCGGTCAGGAAAGCTGCTCCCGAGGCGGAAGCTCCAGTGCGCCGCGCCGGAAAAGGTCGCCGTCCCCATGAGTTAGGTCGCCACGTCCTTATCGACAAATCGGCGCCGGCGGGGAGCGATGCCGACGGCGCTTCCCACGGCAGAGACCTGGCAAAAAAAATGGAAGAGGTTAAAGATGTGCAGCGGAAGAAACCCCGAAACTCTATCCGGTAAAATCCGACTGACACCCGAAACGGCGCGGCGGCCGCACGGCTGCGTCCCACAGAGCCCTGTTTGCTGAAACGATAATCACGATAATTGTTGCTGTGAACTCCAGCGGTGGAGGGGTCTGTAATACTCAACCTCCCCGCAACAGGAACTACTGGGTTTCTGTGCCCCTGCATGCCAAAACCACAGAGCTTACGCAATGCCCCCCCGCCCCCAAAATGAAAGAAAGAATAAAAACAAAATGAGTGAGGCAGCCGCCATCGTGTCCTATAAAGACTTTCATATGTACGGCGCCGGGTAGGGGTGATTTCTTTTTTTTTTTTGCGCGGCCGGGACCAGGCTTGGCTGTCTTCCAAGGCAACCCAAAAACCATCGTGAAACCGATTCACCCCCTCGGCGGGGGGGGTTGTCCTCCTCCGTCCATCGTGTCTATTTTTCCCATTTGGACTTTTGACTCAGTATCTCCGTGTCCCGAAGAGGAGTGCAGTATTTTTGGGCTGGAATTGTCCCAGATAATGCAAAGAGGATTTTTTTTCCCCCCTCGCGTCCACATCCGATGGGAGGCCTTTCACGGCGGGAGAGAGGCGTCTCCAAATCCTCCGTCTCTCCCCTTCAGCTAGATCCCCTCTCCACCTTCGGGTGACTTCTCCGTCTCTGGCGTACGTCCCGCTCCTCCCAGGACTCCCCCCGTTAGCGCGCTCAGATGTCAGCGGGGTGACGCTGTGCAGCTCCTTTGGGGGAAGGTGCAACGAGGGGGTCGCCAAGTGAGATGAATCCCCTTCCGCTTCCTCTTTGTCGGAACGCCTGCGATTTACGCAGCACTCCATCTTCATCCTGCACACGGTCGCTGACGTCCGTCTACCGGGGACGGCGAACACCACTAGATCTCCCACTTCCAACTCATCCTGTAGACTTTTTATTAATTCATCTCTATATAATATATATATATATATATATATAAATATATATAAAAAAATATATATATATATATATATATATATATAAATAGAATATAACTTTTTATAATACAGTGGTAGTTCGCCTTACGACTGTAATTGGTTCTATAAGAACAGTCGTACGTTAAGACAGTCGTCTGTCGAAGCAATTTTTTCCATATGAATTATGAAATCATGAAGGGTGAAAATAAACAAAACACACAGCACAAACACAGTAAAGAGGAAAAAAATATAGATAAGCCACGAACTACGTGCACACACCATGTAGGTCGCCCGCTGACTGACTGCTGACTGACTGCTGACTGACTGCTGAGTCGAGGTACCACTGTATATCTTTTTAATAATATAATTAATATTATATAATATATAATATATATATTTTTTTACATATTTGCACTTCAGACCTGTCACAGATTACACATCAAATGTGCATAAACTATAACCATGCTTATTAACTGCTGCAGGACTCTGTTTGAGGACACCTGAAATATATTTTGGTCTTTTTTCCACTTGCGCTGCCAGATGTGTGAGGGCAATTCATTGCTTGTCTGTTTGAATAATCAAAGGCAAACAGCTTGGACGTCCAAGTGCTATACTAGTTAACCTGACATGAGTGTGATGAGGAGAAGCATGGGAAAGGTGATGGATGAGTGGAGATGCAACTGGCGTCAGGCTATGGCACAGCATCTGTGAGAGCTAGTATCAGTTCAAGTTTACAGAACATGGATGGTAATTGTAAGTAATGGTCAGTGTGTGTGTGTGTGTGTGTGTGTGTGTGTGCGTACGTGCGTGCGTGTGTATTTAGTTCACCCTGGACGGGACGGCTGCGTCACCAGGCTTGTGTCAGGGTTTCCAGGGGCCCCGGTGGTGTTAATGGCTGGGCTTTAAAAGTGTCGCGGCAATGCTCACACCTTGCCAGGCCGCTGACATACGCAGGCAAATCCTATCCAAGGGGAATATGCCTGCGTGGTTTGAAATGTCTTCCGAGCCTTGGGTACCGCCTCCAGTCCCCCACACTCACCCGTGCACATTTGCCTAGTACTGTAAGGATATACTGGGTTTTGGAAGTGGTCAGGAATGGATTGGCAAATTTATTTTCACACGCACAGTTGGGGGACTTTCCTTCTGCTGGGGCCGTCTGCTCCACACGATGACACAACCCCAAACTTTCACATCCCTCTCTCCTCCCTTCTCCAGAATCCAGAAGATGTGCTGACACTGGCCTAATCCAACGCAACGCAAACGCAAATCGATAGGCCCATCTCCGTTTGCCTTCAAGACATTTGCGGATGGATGTCTGTACACCACCTGTCTAGACAAGACAGCAACTGTTGCTCCCTGGGAAAGACCGCCCTCACGCGGACCTCCCATGAACATTGGGAACACCGTATTTGCCATCTCAGACTGCCAAGAACCTTCGACTTCCTGCTCGCCCACATCGCAGCCATTCCCAGCCCTTGCCGGATTTTCCCTCCACAATATCCGCAGAAAATGCCTGTTCCTCGTCACCTCCCTCCCAGATCACCGCAACTCCCGTTCCATCACTCCTCTGCAGCGCATCCAGAAGGCAACGGCCCGTCTAGTGTTCGTCCAACTGAAATTCTCTCATGCTGTTCCCCCTTTTCGATCACCTCGCTGGCTCCCCGCCGCTGCTCGGATCAAATTTAAGACGCTAGTAGTCTCCTACAAGGCCGTACAACTGCCAGCCCCCCGCCCAAACCGACGTAATCCCAGGTCATAAACTCTGGCTCGTTTGCTCCGCTCCTCCACCCTTGCAGGCCGCCTATCTCCACCATCCCGACGTGGGCTCAGAAGTTGCTCAGAACCGTGTCTTCAGAGTACACATCGAGTCGCTCGCACTGAGCCGTCTATCTGATCAGCATCTCTATCCCTATTTACTGTTCAAAATAAATACAATCCTGCTAACTCCAACAAACCTCAAACTATGACTATAGAAGGTTAAGCCGGCTGTGATCTACAGTTGGTTTGACTACTACTGATAAAATGCACTGATTGGAAGTCACTTTGGACAAAATGGTCGTTGCTAGGTGACCTAATGTAATGTGACAGAGCCCAGACTCCTGCACCTCGGCCTCTGCTGAACCTCGCCGATGGGACCCCGGGCATTGCTAGAGCTGAGGGAAACGAGCACTAGTACCTCATTGGAATACTGTTGTACTGTTTGCTGCCGTGTTAGCACGGCCTGGATGAGAGAAGGGAGAGCAGAAAGGAAAACTATAGCGTTGAATGGAGACTGGAGGGCTCCTGCATTAAATTATCGGCGAGTTGCATTTTCAATTGGTGACATAACGAAGCAGGGTCATTCATTTTCCACATAAAAATGAGCACGTTGAGCTGTTCCAGCTGTGCAGGTAGCACACTGTGCAGGCTTTAAATAGCTCTCATTGGCCACCGCCCAAAATTAATTTGGGTTTATTGTGTGCAACAAGGAGCCCAGCTTCACAGTCGCCATTCACACACAGATATACAATACCACACACACACATAGACACACATGACACGCTCACGCATAAAAATCCATATGTGGGCTGTTGTCTCTGTCCAACTATTTTCCATCTGTCTGTCTGCCTGTCTGTCTGTCTGTCTGTGTCTGTCTGTCTGTCTGTCTGTCTCTATGTGACTATAGGTCCCCTCCAGGAGGGGAGAAGAGTTTTTCAGTTGAATATAAATTTTCTGTGTTTTTCGTTTTTCCACATCACATTTAAATCATCTGCTCTCAGCCTCTTGTTGTTGTCATTAAAAAAAAGCAGGGGGGGGGGGGGATTTTGCACCTCCATGGATTTGTCAAAAAATCCTTTTAAAAACAGTTAGAAATTGAATAAAAATAGATTAAAAAAAATATATATAAATTAAAAAAAAAAAAAAAAAAAAAAAAAAAATATATATATATATATATATATATTCAAAAGAAAAAAAGATCATATTAAAATGATAAAACATAAAATAATATAAAAATAGATAAGAGCCACATGTTGGAAATGAGTGTGGTGTGATGCCTTGTGATGTTTGCTTAGCTCTAAACTCCAGTATCCTGGCCGGTCCAGGACCTGGTGCAGCCGTGCCTCCAAGCTGCTGGAGGTCAGGAACTCGCCGGGGGCGGAGGCACAGCGCCCTAATTGGACTGAATGGCTGCAATCAGAGCCAATAAGAGATAAGAGCCTGATCGCTCTCCAGATTGGCGGCGATAGCATTGTGCCGCATGACCGCGACTACGATTGCACTGTTGACCAAACAATAGAACAGGTGTGCGAGGTCTCTCACTCTCTCTCTCTCTCTCTCTCTCTCGCTCTCCAGGTGGACTTTCTCAGAAACCCCGAGCAGGGGCCACGCCTCCGCCGCCCTCGCACACCTTGAGCAAACACGCGCCGTGCCCGTTCCGCTGTGCTTGGTTTTTATAGTTTGCGGCAGCCGTCCCTCGCACTGTGAACCCGTTGTTCCCCCTGGTTACGGCCGGAGTATCGGCAGCACGGAGGAATGTTTCCCCACCAACTGCATGTCGCGCTCTGCGGAGCTCTGCGCATTGATCTGGACCACGTTTGGCTTGGCATTAATCAGATCTGAATCTGTTCCTATTAAATTTTACAAACAGCTCGTTGCTGTAAACGTTTTTGCCTCGGCCACTGCACCCTCGACACGATGGAGACGCGCGCTGCTCTGACCTTCCTGGCTCGCTGCCCGAGCCATTAATGGCTTCTAGAAGCCAAAGAAAGCATGGAGGGGGAAAATTAGGAAGAATGGAGCATTGCATACAGCAGCCAGTGAAAGCTCCACTTGTTTATTCTTCTGTCGTGGGACTTTTCCTTACCTTTTAAAATTGTATTTGTCTGGAACATAACCCCTCACTCATTAACCTTTGTACCCGATATTATAAAGATATTATATGATATTACTGTCATGTGACTGAACGCTGAACGCTTCACCTTTGGGAAACGTAGCGCTCTGCAGCAGCTTCTCACTGTGCTTAAACGCCGTTTGACGGGGCAAACATTAGAAATAAACAGGTTGGAGCTCATTTTCGAACACGGGAAAACCTTTTGTGTTGTCGGCAGTGTTCACATACCATGATATTTTCCACCTTCTAGGCAGCGTGCGAGGAGGACATCTTGGATCCAGCTTCCTGTTGGTCTGCCATCGTCCCTGGACATATACACATACGCGTGTCCAGTTATAATAAAACATCATTTAATGAACAAATTTATGAAAATCAGAGTTTCATCGCACGACACGCGGATATTATGTGCTTAGTTTCCTCAATTGGAAAGTGTACATTTCCACCAAAATATCAGTGCTTGAAGTGTATCCAACAAATGACTTGATTCACCACTCTCTCAGTGTAAGTGCACCCAAATGCCATAAGAGTCGCAGAGAAAAACACTGACATTCACATGGGAGGTCTGCCATGCCTCATTTAGTAGCATTTACAATTTTAAATTGTGTTTATTTATTTTGAATCGTTTGAGCTTGGGCGTGGGCGAGGTGTACAGAAAACACAGGCATGCTTAATAAGCTGGAAATATCGGAGCAATGAGCTTGAATCCCTGCAGTAGATAGAAGAGCAGAGCCCAACAGGTGGAGGCAGGGGAGGGAGCGCAGGTGGAGGGAGCGCAGCAACGCAGCCAGCAAAGCAGCCAGCAAAGCAGGCAGCAAAGCAGGAAGTTGGCAGGCAGAGCAGTAGGGATCGGCTGCTTAAGTAGTCCCGCCCATACAAGGGCGTGGAAGCGTGCGGCGCCGTCGAGTTGTCTGGCAGAACTAGCTCCGCAAGCTACGCCTCGTTCATGTCTGTGCCTAAATTGTCCTGCTTTGGGGGGCTGAACCCTCACTCAATTTTACTCAACCGGGACTCACCACACCACACCCCTTCTCACGGTGGACTGTCTGGCATGGGGGCGAACGTTCAGACGCAAATTCACTCTTGTGGATAGAGCGGAAATATTTGATGATGCCGAGAGGCGAGGTGTAAGTGATGGGGGAACCGACCCGGCTGCGGCGAAAAGAAAACAGTAGTCTGGAGTTGGAATTTAAAACTGTCGCTATCACCGCCGCCTCCCAGATTGTGTGAAGATTGAGTGGGGAGGGATCGCATCCCGGTGACGGAGCTCTGCGCCGCGTCTCCAGAAAGCCTGGCAGGCGCGAGGGGTGCGCGGGGATAATGAGGGGGTCGGTATCAGAGGGTGAAGGCATTTGGGGATAAGCCGTGGCTAATGACGAGGAAGTCAGAATGGGCTTTGATGTACACGGGCCCCGCTCAGCATGTCCAAGGGAAGCCGTGAGCCGCACCAAGGAGACCCCTAATCTTCTTAGGGGTTAATGCTTAACATTCCTCCACTTTTGGGGACCGAGATGCGACAGATCTTTCGCTTTCTTTCTTCCCCCCTCTCTTTCGGTCTTTGTCTCTCTCTCTGCCCCTTTTTTTTGTGGGTACAATGCAAAACAGTGTGCAGGTCTGCTTCCTATTTGGCTTTGGGTTTTGGGGGTGAACCAGAGAGCGGAATAGAATTAAGACGGAGACAGAGCAGAGGGGATTTTTTTTTTTTTTTTGGTCATATTGAAGGATGTTTTCTCCTAAGCTGGAGAAGGTTATTTTGTGGGTTTTTTAGGTCTTTGAGTTATTTGGTGTTTCTTTCCGTCGATCCGTCTGCCGCAGTCCCCCCGCGTCATCCCAGATTCCTTTTTTCATTTTCACATCAATCACAGTTTTCAAGCGCAGTAATGAGTGTGGAAAGGGGTTGGGGTTGTTTGGAGACGTTGGCCTGGCCGTTTGCTTTTATACTCGTAGGGATTGGGTGGACGACGGTAACGTGTCCACATTGTCGCAAGTGAATCGCAACGTACAGAAAACGTAGAGGAGTTCCGAATGGTTTTCTTTTTTTTTTTTTACTTTTTTTTTTTCCAAACCATTTGAAATCTCAAAAATATGGATATGCAAATGGAAATGTTATGTCTGCTACATTTTATTTTTCCGTTTCGAAACCGGGAAGTTGGACGAGTCAACCCAATCTGCTTTGGGAGGTGTGGGCATCGACTCCTCTGCGGCCCATGGTTACCCAGCGGACACACACGTAGGTCCCCAGAGATGTCCACGCGCATCTTGGCGGTAGCATGCATGAGCATCGGGTCTATGGTGTCCAGATGTTTGCCTCAATCGTGTTTGGTGCTCCGTCTTTATATTTCTGTGTATTTATTTATTTTCCTCCATCGTGTTCCATACTGCGCTTTGGTCGACATTTGTCTTTTTTTTTTCATGTGCTTCATCGACCCAACTCGACTCTCTGCTGCCGTTTCATTCTGTTTTCCCCTTTCTCTCGTCCTCTTGAACCGGCTTCTCAGCCCTGCTCTTTGGAGGAGCTTTGTTGGCAGCGGACAGAGAGCGCGCCTTCAGTCTAGCGGGGGAATCAGTAATGGCGGGGGCTGGGGGCCCCTGATAAGGGCTGCACTTGGCCGCGGCGCAGGGGCCATGAGAGTACAAACATTACACCACTGTGTAAACGAACTCGGGGGCCCTCGCTGCCGAGCGCCATTGTTATTGCGGCTCTCAGGCTCCAGGGTCAGAGCGGATAGGGAAGGCAGCGGCTCATAAGGCCCGGCTTATCGCTAGATCCTATTCTTGGAAGTCGGGGGAACATGCTCCCTGCTGGTTTTTGTTTTTTTGTTTTAGTTTTGTTTTTTTTTACTTTTTGAGGGATTTAAAGCTATTTATATGCACAGCTACAAAGGAAAGTCAGGTGGCGGCTCAGATGGTTTGCGTGCCTGCGATGCACGAGATCAATCATTTACTGCATGTAGAATGTTTGCCCACGACATTAATGTTTAATTAAAAAGGAAATAGCTCTCTGTTCGAATCTCTCCTAATCTCTCCGAAACGAATGTTATCTCACGCCGCTGTGGGAAAACACATTTCATGCCCACATTTGGGAGAGATATTCTGTAGACGACCTTGAATTCTCACAAGATTTTGGCCACTCGAAGAGCAAGAAACGACGGCTCAATGCATTGCTTTTTGTCTAATGGAGCGAGCATTCATATGTATATTCACTATGTATTTACTTTACTGCTAATCACTGCAGGAACTTTTTCCGTGCACACACGTCTGAATGTGTTTGTACAGCGTCGACTCCACCGCTCAACTCGCCATCTCCCCTCTGCTTCCCAGCAACGCTGCCAGGAGGAGCAGGAGGAGGAAGGGGAGGGCATTGTGAGTTATGGCGGGAAACGCGGGAGTTTAGCGGTTGTCCAAACACTGTCCAAACTGCAGAGAGCGAGGAGCCCCCCCGGGGGCCGCCACACAGCGGCACAGCGGCGGCAGGCTCACGTCCGTGATGTCGCGCTGGACGCCCCGCTTCCTGTCTCGGGGGTTTGGGTTGGCATCGGCTCCCAAGGCTGTGATGCCTTGAAAAGATACGTGGTTCATTGGGCGTGGGAAAAACAGCCGCCTCTCCTGGTTTGCTGCTGTTGTTGTTGTTGTTGTTGTTGTTGCTGTTTAGATGCTGTCCTGTAAATGCCGCGCACAAACGCAAACTTTGCACATGCTTTTTATTCGGTGAATCACCGCTCTTTCGGTGTAAGCGCGCCCCCACGGATCTGGGCCGCAGACGAAAACAACCTCCGGCACCTCGACCCAAGTGAACCCATTTATTTTCCTTCCGAGCCGTAACTTCTCTGGAAGCCGCCACTAAGGACGCAGGCCCGGCGACCCCAGACGACGCGGTCACGTGCAGAGCGGGCGGCGCCTGCTTCCCCCCGCGTGTTGACTCGGAGTTGACGGAACAAACCCATGAGGACGCGGTGCTGTTTGCCAGGTGTTTTGTTGCGTCTTGACGTGAGCAGGCCCCGGCTTGGTGTCCCTCGCCAGACGGCGTAGCAGACAGGAACAGCTTCCCCCCGGTTAATCCGGGGCACTTAATGAAAACTGATGACAGAGCCGTCATTATGGCGCACACAGCACTCTGTTATATTCCTTGATTCCATCGTACACAGTTGACCTTGGAGTGGGGCGCCCGCGCTACGTGTGCGTACGTGTGTGTACGTGTTCGGTCGCGCCTCCCGCGCTCACGGAAAAAAAAAAAGGCGATCGCAGCGTCTTCACCTCCTAACAAAGATGGGATGATTCGCACGAGAGGGGGGGGGGTCATGTAAGCGTCCGGGAGGCTTGAGCGGCACGGGGGCGGCCGCTGGAGGAAGGCCTTTCCGGTCACAGAGGTTTTTTTATTTGTCGTAAATTACACTCGAACAAGACACTCAGTTGCATCTGCCCGTTTCCAAAGAGTTGCTTCAGCTCAGTTGAACAAAGGTCAAACATAATAGGGGTTGAATCGGCCACATCCCAGAATACTAGAAGCGGAGCGGAAAGCGTTGGGAAACAATGTTTTCAGACCCGACATATTGTTGTCTCCAAACACATCCAACTCATCAGGCTGATTGATGGATCTTTGAGTGGCTAATGGGGAAGGCTGCTCTCCATCTTGGCCCAGCATCCGATTTCTATAACTCTTTTTGTGTGTGTGTGTGTGTGTGTGTGTGTGTGTGTGTTTGTGTGTGTGTGTGTGTGTGTGGTGGGGGGGGCGTTAGGAGTTTCATAACGGCTGCAACTCTTTTAAAGGGGGGGGGGGTTAGAGTTGACCCTCTCCCTCTCTCTCTCTCCCTCTCTCTCTCTCCCTCTCTCTCTCCCCCTCTCCCTCTCTCTCCCCTGGTATAGGTGCCTCTCCTTATGCCTCTTTAGGAGATGTGGATATTTCCGCTGAAGGAAAAAAAACAAACAAAAAACAAAACAAAACAGAAGCTCCGGAAGGTTTGGAGATGAAAGAGCCACAGAAATGCTGCCAAATTGTTTTCCTCAATCTGCGATATCGTCGTCTGCAAATAAGTCAACACTGCAGTTGATAGGCGCTACTCTCTCCCTCCTTCTCCCTCTCTCTCTCCCTCTCTCTCTATCTTTTCTGGTCCTAATCCAAAAGTCGCGCTCGCCCCGTCGGTATTTTAATTTATTTGGGGTATTAATCTGTTTTGTCTGAACAGAAATTGCAGATAATTGTGGCTTTTAGGCGTGAAGTTGGTGGGGGGGTGAGAGCAACAGTCAGGCCCCGATGGAAGCAGACGCCTGAGTGTTCACGGTTGGCCGCCATTAAATGCACGGACGTGTTTGTGTGTGTGTGTGCGTGTGTGTGTGCGTGTGTGTCTTTGTGTGTGTGTGTGTATGTGTGTGTGTGTGTGTGCGTGTGTGTCTTTGTGTGTGTGTGTGTGTGTGTGTGTGTGTGCGTGTGTGTGTGTGTGTGTGTGTGTGTGTGTGTGTGTGTGTGTGTGTGTCTTTGTGTGCGTGTGTGTCTTTGTGTGTGTGTGTGTGTGTCTTTGTGTGTGTGTGTCTTTGTGTGTGTGTGTCTTTGTGTGTGTGTGTGTGTGTGTGTGTGTGTGTGTGTGTGTGTGTGTGTGTGTGTGTGTCTTTCTGTGTGTGTGTGTGTGTGCGTAGGGGTGTTTGCTCTGGCAGCCTCTGGGCGGCGCAGACTGTTTGGCTGGGGCGCGGGTCCAGCACCGGGGAGGCCATATTTCACTTTCTTCCCGCTCCGCTGTGCACTCTCAGCAGGAGAAGGGCGCAGGGCGGTCACTCTCAAATCAATCTGCACAAGTTGCTATCGCACAATTCGGAGCGATCTCAAAACAATAAGCGCTCCCTTAATCTCATTTTAACCCTAACCCTGGTCCATATGGTCCAGCTGTCCGGAGCCAGGTTTTCACAGTGTTTGTGTGGCTGATGGTGGCGGGTGGGGTTCCCAGTACAAGCTCAGTCAGGTAGAGACGGTACAGCGGGTTAAGTGCGGCCCTCAGCCGGCTCGGGGCTTAACATTTGACTGACAGCTCTTTAAACCAGAGGCCCTGGAGCCGTTCCAGGTGTGTCAGAGGAGGGCGGGGCGGATAGAGTGCGGGAGGCCGGCGCTCCAGCGCTCGGGGCCGCGGTTCTCCTCGGGGGAGCGAAACCCAGCCCGGTCGGTCCGGCCCGTCGGCGGGTGGGTTACGAAAACTGTTGTGTAAGCGTTTTGTGAAAAGACGTGCTGATCCGGCCGCTCACGTGGCGTCTCTCACAGAGATGAAAGCCCCGTGCACGAACCAGCCGAGCCAGAGAGGTCGGACGAGGAGCTGGAAGCCGCTGTACGGAAGACGAGCCCTTCCACACAAGGCCAGAACACCCTCCCCCCCACACCCCACCCCTCCCAGCTCTGTCCTGGGACAGCATCACTTCCTGTCAGTGCTGGCGAGGGGAAATGGATGCAGGAACAGAGGTATGCGCTGGCCTGAGCGGCCATCTGCTGAGCTCCGGCAGCTGAGTGTGTTTCGGCGTTCCTCGGGAGCTGCGGAAGACGTTCCCCCGAGAGGCGAACTACATAACTGCGTACCCTCTGTCTCCTGCTGCTCACATCAGCCACCGAGCAGCCAAAGGCCCTGCCTCAGGGACACCCCACCCCCCGCTGCCCCCCGCCAATGCAACGTAGATTCATGGGCGAGGTCGTTTGCTTTGACACTTCTGGCGTCGGAGGCGGCAAGTCAGATTTCAGCAGTCAGCCGGGCTTTCATGTTGTTGTTTTTTTTATCCTTCTTTCTCGTTCTCTGTTTTCGTGCCAGGCCTTTTGTCTGGGTTTTTACTTTTTTGCAGCTCCCTGTCCTCTTTCACATTCCAAATCCAGCAAGAATGCTGCGGGGGGTGGGGGGGCGGGGGTAAAGGTCAGCCCTCAATTAAGGCTTTCGCAAGGCAATTTAGTGGCCAACGCCAGAACAAAGGAACGGTCCTGCGAGTCTGGGAGCCGCTCATCCAGAAAAACGTCTGTTTGGACCAAGGCCGCGAGCGCCGTCACCTGCAGCGCCCCAGTTACATCCCAGGATCTTAACTTTCATTATTGAACTTCCCCCCTGCCCCCACCCACCCACCCACTGCTGCTTATGGGGATGGTAGCTCAGGAGGTGGAGCTGGTCGTCTAGTAATCTAAAGCTCGCTGGTTCGATCCCAGGCTCCACCTGCTAGCATGCTGTAGTGTCCTTGTGCTTCACCATCAACCGTCAGAACAGAGGGGGGCGCTGAGCTGCAGGTGGGCGGTGCCAGTTTGGGGCTCGGCTTTTGAATCTCCGGATCGAGAACGCCACGGAGCTTGATTGGTGTTGGGCTGTTTCGTCTTTTAGGAGGTGGGAAGCAACTGGTTGCGTGTGCCTTTTTTTTTTTTTTTTGGAGTAAATCGACACTTTTATATTTTGAAAGACTCACAGTGTTTTGTCTTTAATTCGGTCACATCAAATTGCTCAAGCTCAAAACCCAAAATGAAGCGTATCAGCCTGCGGTTGTAATTCTACTGACTATCCTTAGTCTTGTGTTGTTGTGTCTATTGTTGTTGTCTTTTTGCACTTTCATGTCATATGTTGTGTGTTACAAATATTACTTGCACATTTGGAGGATGGGGAAACGCAATTTTGATCCTCTGTGTTATTACGTCTTGCATGGTATGATTGACAATAAAGTACACTTTGAACTTTGAACTTTTGAACTTTGTCGGGAATATTCAAACGAATTTGGCGATTAAACCTTCTTCAAGGGAGCCTCGTGATTTTTTGTGAAATTCTCTTTTGTTTTAACTATCTGGCCTCTGTCGGATTTGAGTGAATGCGTCTCCCAGCGTCTCCAGAGCTGAGTTATTTCAGCGATAACGCATAAGCATCCATCCGGGCTGCTTCCAAGCATCCATCCGGGCTGCTTCCAAGCATCCATCCGGGCTGCTTCCAAGCATCCATCCGGTCTGCTCCCAGCCCGGCATAAGGGGGGGTACAGGTGTGCAGCGCCTGGCGTCAGAACGCCGACTGAGCGGAGCCTCAACACACTGAGCTTCCAGATGGTGCTCAGCTGATAACACTGCACCCAGCGCTTGGATAAATGGTCGCTCGCCAAAAGCAGTTTGTACTCTTACTCAAGGTGCTATTCAGGGATTGGACGTGTTCGCAGCTCTCTACAGATGACTTCATATTTTCTCAAGTAGCAGTACTTTTACTTGCGGGGGGGGCGATGCAGATTCCTCTTTTGAAGCTCGTCTTGCGATAACGTTGCATTAAATCACGACTCTTTTGTGTGTTTTCAATCAAATTGTTTGGTTTGGAATCTGGTGATGGAGCCGGATAGTTCATCACCGTGAGTTAGGGCAGCTCCTTATGGAAAACTGTCTGGCACAGCAAAATAAAAAGAAGAAAAAAAAAAAAGGAGAGGCATTTCAGAAAAAAAACCCCAAAAACATTTAATTTGACTCGCCCAGCGGTTTACCCGTTGACTTATTTGTCTGTTTGGTCGCTGCAATCCAGTTTTCCTGGATGCCACTTCCCTTTTTCGGAGTATGACTCCAGACATAATGTTTGGATCTTGTGTCTGACTTCGGCGCGGGTTTTTCCTGAGCTCTGCTCCAACAATGTGGGTTAAAAAAACAAAACACGAAAACATAAAACAAAAAGTATACTAATAACGCAGCTTCATCACACTGGGAATCTTTGGGAAAATTTAAATCAGCAGCGGAAAAAAAACAAAAAAACAAAACAAACATACACTAACAACTACTGTTTTTCTTTGGAGGGCACATTTTGACAACTGTATTGGTTGGGGCAGTGGAGGCTCAGAAAACAAACCTTGATTGTTGTACTCGTTGCATCATACGGGTCAACTCAGGACGGAGTGCCGAGTGGATTTGGGAAAGTGACAGAATGACATCGCAGGTTGGGAATTAGACTTTCAGAGTAACTTCTGGATGCAAAAACACAGATTAAAAAAATAATTATACTTATATTATAATTATACTTATATACCGTCGCCCCTGTATATGTATTCATATATATATATATGTATATATGTATATATATATTTATATAAATATAATCATAAAATCATATATATATATATATATATATATGAATATATATATATATAAATACCCTATGTATTTATATATATATATACGACGGCGGCGACGGTGGTGCAGGAGCCGGTCGTCCAGTAACCAGGGGTTTCCTGGCTCAGTCTCCGGCTCCTCCTGGCAACACGTGGAAGTGTCCCTGAGCAAAACACTGAAACCCTAAGTGCTCTCGATGAGCAGGTGTGCGCTTTGCACGGGTGTGTGTGTGTGTGAGTGTGTGTGTGTGTGTGTGTGTGTGTGTGTGTGTGTGTGTGTGCGTGTGTGTGCCTGTGCCTGTGCACCTTGCATTGCTGCCACTGCCATCGATGTGTAAATGTGTGTGTGTAGGGGTGAATGTGAAGGATGCACAGTGAAGCGTTTTGAGTCGTCACAAAATTAGAAAAGTGCATAAAATCCAGTCCATATATGTTTTGTATACATACATATATATATATATACATATATATATATATATATATATATATATATATATATATATATATATATATAAATATATATACATATGTGTGTGTGTGTGTGTGTGTACATTCCACAGATCCAGCAGTTTACAGAACAATGGGATATTGTCGCCAAGGAAAAGGAGCCCCTTATTGGACAGACTGCTATACTGCTGCTACACCCCTCTCTCTCTCTCTCTCTCTCTCTCTCTCTCTCTCTCTCTCTCTCTCTCTCTCTCTCTCTCTCTCTTTCTGTCTCCCTCTCTCTCTCTCTGTCTCTGTCTCTCTCTCTTTCCTTCTGCACTCACTTTTTCCCTGTTTGTCATATTATTTGTATGAGCTCACAGCGTTCAGACTGGGCCGTCCTCATGACGGGGGGTGGGGGGCACGGGGGAGTTAGCCCTGACGGTGGCACCCCTGGTGGACATTCTGGGACTCAAGCTGAGCACCGTCAAAATGGAGGGACGTCTCTCAGTGTGTGTGTGTGTGTGTGTGTGTGTGTGTGTGTGTGTGTGTGAGTGAGAGAGAGAGAGAGAAAAAGAGAGACCCACCGGCCACCCCTGAACACAGTGGGCCCTTTGTGCACGTCTCTGGTTTATAACAACTCCACTTTCCCCTAACACACTCCTCCTTTTCTCCAGCCGCTGCCACATCTGCCCGCTCACACACACACACACACACACACACACACACACACACACACACGCGTGCACACACACACACACACACCTACGGTTCACCTTCACACACTGAACAGCTGCTGGCCTTTTCACTGTGGACCCCTCACTCTTTCCAGGGAGGAGGAGGCTCCAGGAACTCCGTCCATCTCTGCATCTCCAACGCCGGCCGCTACCTCAGGGGCAAAACCCGGGCCGCTTGGAGACAAACCCCAGATCCATTTTAAAACGCTGTTTCCGTGTAGAGAACCGCTGCCGTGCGCTCTTTGACAGCGCCGTGCGAGAACGCCGAAAACACTATCGACGAGTACGATCGTCAGAGATTATTGAGACGTTTTCATTCCAAAAGAAAGACACAGCCCTGCTGCGACAACCAAAGGCCACGCGCGAAAGGAAAAAGCCAGGATAACGGCACATATCTCCTTGCGGAACGGATCTTCTGACCGTTCCGCCTCCGCCTCACCGAGCCTCATGCACTCACACACACGTGCACCGGCCACGCCTTGTCATCCCCACCTGCGCTCGTTGGTCATTCCAAATCCAAATTCACACAACTCGCTTCGTTTCATACCGCCTCACTTTTTTTCCCCCAAACATTGCCACTTTTTAAGAAACGTTCATATTTTTATTTTCATATTCTGATTCTATTGTTTTGTTATTTTTACCGCCTGTTTGTTGTCATGTGAGCGACCGGGACCTTTCCGTTTCCGTCCGGAGACGAATGAAGCGTCTCCGTCACGTTCCCTCGGACCCTGAGGCCTTCATGATTTATGTATTTTACGAGCGCCCCGAGGCCGTCCTGCATGTTTTTCCCTACCGTCAGAGCAGATTCAAGTCGGAGCATATTGGTTGTTTGCCTGAAACGTGCATGCGAACGACCCAAGCGTCGATTTGCGTGGCGCACCGCAGGGAGCTTCCCTCGAGAAGCCGCGTTTCCGGTGCACAACAAGGCAGCGTCCTGACGGGACAGGCAGCGGCCGAGACGGAGGGGAAGAAGGAAAAAGAAGACGCGCCCTCACGTCTTATCCGGACCGGCGTCCGGCCTCAGCCCCCGCCGCCGCCCCGGCCCTTCCCCCTTGAGGACCCCCCCACGGACGCATCCACCGCCGTCGCCACATCTCGGGGCGCGGGGCGACCGTCGCCGTCACCCGCGGACGCTCGGTCGGAGCGTGCGCCTCCTGTTGTTTTTCCCCCTGTGGCCTGGTTCCATTTCCGCCGCCGCTTTCATTGGCACGAGCGGCCAACGGTGGGACGGACAGAACGGTCTGTTTTTGTTCACAGATATTGCTCACACGGTCCGTCCCGCTCTGGCGTGCTCACAGTCACGAAGATGAATCCGCTGAATCGTGTCCCGGGGCACCATCGCACGACTATTTCAGGCTCCACGGAACAAGATTTTAACCATTTCAAGCGGGAGGTTTCACCCCCGACCGGACTGAGCGACATTTAATCCAATGTATTTTCGACTTTAGAAGGGTGGGGTGGGGTGGGGGCAGATATGTACAGTGTACCCTCTAGTTACGTATAAGTCAAATTTAACTGTATATAAACAAATGCAAGAAAAGGTTAATATGGAAACTCACATTTTTCCTTGAATTCAATAGATTAATTTTCCTGACTATGAGTACGAAAAAGTGAAACCAGTTTCCCATTTTTAATTTGTGTGCTTGGTTGATGTGGTTAGTTTTCATTTTTGAGGAGTTTTGCGGCAAAAATCAGAAAAATCCCAGTATCCATAATACGCCGTATTTGCCCTTTTTTGCATTTGTATATATACATTTAAATTTGACGTATAAATAACTAGAGGATTGACTGACTGTACGTACCCCCCCCCCCCCCAAAGTGGAAAATGCATGGGTTTAAATGTTATTAAATGTACAGTATGTCATTCTGTGGAGAACGCAAGAAGTGGGACAATTGTGCTCCAGGACAAGATTCAATAGATACATTTTCGTGACTATGAGCTGTCTGTCTGTCTAACTGTCTGTCTGTGTGTGTTTTGCTGGTCTCCAGTGACTATCTGTTTGGCAGCTGTTTTTCCTCTGTGTGTGTGTGCGTGTGAGTGTGTGTGTGTGTGTTTGGGGAAGGGGGGGGGGGTACAGGATGCAATAATAATGTAATATCCACGCGCTGTATCAGAGCAACCTGAACCCCGGCACACTTCTAACCACTTCAAAGCGACTGAGCACTTTGGCAACTTTATTTGAGTTGGAATTTCCCTTTTTACCGCCTCACGGATCTGGATTTACCCTCCTCTGGTGTGTGTCTCTCTCTCCTGTGTGTGGAGCCTGATGAAGTGTCCATTTGCTTGATGAAGATGATGACGACTCATGTTCTACTTTGTTCTACTCAGTGTTCTACTAGTTTTGTGTAAAACTTAATCCATATATATTTATGTTTATACATATGTTTGTACCATCCTCCAATGGACGGCTTGTGGAACAGAATGCGTCGGCGTGCAGGCGCACGCTTCCATCGCGGGTTGATGATGACTTTGCTTAGGAACTTTGACCTTGCAATGCATTGTGGGATACGCTTCGTATACCAGGATGTTTCACTGGATGTACTATGCATGCTTCTGCATGTACTATTTATGCTTCTGGATGTACTATGCATGCTTCTGCATGTACTATGCATGCTTGGTTTCTGACAGACTAAACACTTTCACATACGGGGGAGTGGGTGGGTGGGGGGGTATGAAGAATGTGAATGTCAGGGGTGCGGGGGGGTGGGGGGGGGGGTAGAGAGCAAAAAGATTTATGAAGCTCACTCCTTAAAGTCAATATGGGTTTTGAGTTACATCCATGGCGCGTCAGAGATTTACACTTAATAAGCTTCAGGTGCCGAAGCCCTGGGAGGGGGCTGTGTGTGTGTGTGTGTGTGTGTGTGTGTGTGGGGGGGGGGGGGGATACTTTTCCACACATGCCTGTGTTTTCACACTGAGTGAAAAATAAATCAGGTGAGTTCCTCTCCCTCACTTTCCCTTTGTCCCACTGACGCCTCCCTGACGAGCCTGAGTCACGCATCTGAGGTGGCAGGTGTCATGGAGATCCAACGCAGCGGACATTGTTAAGTACTGTCTGCACCAACTACACAACAAGTAAACAACAAGTAAACCATAACTACACAACAACTAAACAACAACTAAACGACAACTACACATCAACTAAACAACCACTACACATTACTAAACAGCAACTAAACAACAACTACACATCAACTAAACAACAACTAAACAACAACTAAACAACAACTACACATCAACCAACAACAACTACACAACAACTAAACAACAACTAGACAACAACTTAACAACAACTATACAACAACTAAACAACAACTTAACAACAACTACGCAACTATTTACAACAACTAAACAACAACTACACAACTATTTATAACAACTAAACAACAATTAAACAACGACTTAACAACAACTAAACAACAACTACACATTAATAAACAGCAACTAAACAACAACTACACATCAACTAAACAACAACTAAACAACAACCAAACAACAACTACACATCAACCAACAACAACTAAACAACAACTAGACAACAACTTAACAACAACTTAACAACAACTACACATCAACTAAACAACAACTACACATCAACTAAACAACTACACATCAACTAAACAGCAACTAAACAACAACTACTCATCAACTAAACAACAACTAAACAACAACTAAACGACAACTAGACAACAACCAAACAACAACAATTAAACAACAACTAAACAACAATTACACAACAATTAACACAACCAAACAACAACTACACAACAACTAACTAAAAACAACTTGACAACTACTTAACAACAACTAAACAACAACTACACAACAACTAAACAACAACTAAAAACAACTTGACAACTACTTAACAAAAACTAAACAACAACTAAACAACAACTAAACAACAACTAAAAACAACTTGACAACTACTTAACAACAACTAAACAACAACTAAACAACAACTAAACAACAACTCAAAACAACTTGACAACTACTTAACAACAACTAAACAACAACTACACAACAACTAAACAACAACTAAACAACAACTAAAACAACTTGACAACGACTTAACAACAACTACACAACAACTACACAACAATTAACAACAACTTAACAATAACTAAACAACAACAAAAACAACTACTAGAAAACAACTAAACAACAACTACACAACAATTAACAACAACTAAACATCGGCCAAACAACAAGTAAACACACTTTTTCTATATTTGGTAAATGGGGTGGAACCATCAGACTGTATAACTCCTCCATTAAAACAACAAAACAAAAACAAAACAGTTGCACAACCACAACAATGTGAATATTTTGATACAGCAGTGACTATGTTTGTGTTTACTGTGTTTACAGGCTTGTTGCCGACATTTCCTTGACTGTTAAATCTCGTATTTGATATTTAATGCACATCACCGTTATCTCCATTTCATCTTTCTGGTTCACTGTTTATTTCATAACTTGCTGAATAATCGCTTATATTACATTTTCATTTTGATCTTTTGTTTTTATTTGTTATTTCAGGTTGTATCTGTTGTTTATCACTAGGTTTATTGTTTACTTTCCAATTCTCCTACATATTGTCTTTTTTTTTTGATATACTCCATTTTTCATTGTGTTGCTTGTCTAGCTCTTGTGCTACTGTGCTGATGTCAGCTGCTGAGGCTGTAATGCGTTGGCTTGCCTCGGTACTTGTACTGAGGCAAGCAAACTGTACTCAGTACGCTTCCGTGCGCTCAGATGTAGATTTTCTGATAGATGACGTCACCTTCTTTACTTTTTAAACACATGTCAAATCCTGTTCGCTCTGCCAGGGAAAAAAAACAAACAAACAACAAAGCAAAACACACCCTTACCAACAGAGCCACCTCTGTCCCGACCAAACGGAACAGTCACATCGATATGAGCACCGCCTGACGGGGTGAGGTGAGCGCGGGCTGAGGGGTGAGGGGTGAGGGGTGAGGGGTGGAGGGGTGAGGGCAGCTAATAAAGGGTTAATAGAGCAAAGAGGGGCTGGAATGCGCGGGAGCGGTCAGGGGGGAGCCTGACAGAAGCTATTAAAGCCGTGTCGTCCTCGCTCTCCTGCTTCTCCTTCCTCTGGCGGCCTGTGTGTACGAGTGACAGCCCTCGGAGCTGAGGGAGCGGCGGCGGGACGGCGGGGGGGGGGGGGTGGCGTGTCTGCGGACCGTCATGGCGGGCGGTGAAGCCTGGCTGGTGTGCCGCCATCGGTCTCCTCCGGGAGATTTCTTGGGGTTTTTGTTTGGACATCCTCAGATGCTCATCCGTGTTTTTTTGGGGAGTCTGCGCGAAACGTGAGGGCTAGGCGGGAATCACGGGGTTATTTGGTGTGTGTGTGTGTGTGGGGGGGGGGGTGGAGCGCGGTGTCGCCCGGGGTCGATCCGGTCGGGTCGGTTCCGTGTCGGGAACAAAAAGAGTCACGGCAGCAGGCTAGGCCCCCCCCGCCCCCCATCAGGTTGGGGGGCGGGGGGGGCCTAGCCTGTCGATTGGGTCGATCCTGCGGTGGTGTGATTTTGTTCGGTGTAAAATGGCTCAAGTGGCTTCCATTCAGCGGACACACGCTGCAGGGTCACGCTTTTCTCCGCCACACAATGGCCCTCAATTCCCCTGGGTGGTTCTCAGGTGGATCAACTTTCTCCACAATGCCCCGGTAGTTCACCTGAGGACCGGTGTGGCCGCTTCCACCTGCTCCAAACACACACACACACACACACACACACACACACACACACACACACACACGTACGCGCATGCACACACACACACACACACACACACACACACACACACACACACACACACACACACGTACATGTATGCACACACACACACACATACACACACACACACACATACACACACACGTGCATGCACATACACACACACACACACACACACACACACACACACACACACACACACATGCCCATGCACACACACACACATAAACACACACACACACACACAAACGCACACACACACACACACACACACACACATAAACAAATACACACATAGCTCACACACACACTCACACATGCAAAGATGCCAATGTATACAACCAACACTGCCCAAACACACACACACAAACACCTGAAAAAGACTTTCCAACTCGGAAGTGTAACCTGGTATGTTAAATGGACGTTAAAGTTACTGGAAAGCCCCGCTTCTGAATTCATGCGGGCACATGCTTGCAATTACTTTGACATTTGACGTGCATACTTTCTGTGCATGGAAGTGCACGCTCGACTGTGTCAAGAGGAAACTGGACACCGTCACCCGAGCCCCACCAGTTATTTTTATTTTTTTTATTTTATCTTTTGAATTCTCCAAGCCCCAAATCACACTCCCAGCCAAGCAGCTCACCAGCTCACAGAGCAGACACGGAGATCGCTGGCGGGGGGTGGGGGTGTGTGGGGCGGGGGGTTGGGGGAGTGGAGAACTGATTCACTCCCAGGACAACACGGACACCTAATACTACACACAGGCGTGCACGTAGACTCATTGTCGGGTTACACCGCAGGTCTCTGCTGCTACACTACAACTACACAGCGCATGTGCACCCAGACAGACACACACACACACACACACACACACACACACACACACACACACACACACACACACACACACACACACACACACACACACATGTCTACTCCTTGACAATTAGCTCTGTATGTGGCCGTTTCCCTCCCGGTGGCAGCGCGGCGTGTTGGCTGCAGTCCTCGCCGCTCCTCCTCAGATCAGGTGTGTGGATGTTGGGGCTGATTAATCCTGACGCTGACGTTCAACACGTCTGTTCACGCACTTTCTCCACCCGGAGCTCTTCTCTCCCGGGAGAGAACTCTATGTCAAAACAAAAATTAATAGGAAAGCTTCACCAACTTTAGGGAGTATTTTTCCCCCGTACTCCAGTTGGCCGGTGTCATTCCTCATTTCACTATTCCATTTCACTTCTTCACACAATACTCTGGTATGAAATTGGAGGGTTTTTTGTTCCCCTCTCCTCCCTCCTCTTTATACGACGTGGCGAACGAGGGGACGTGGTTAAGCCAGGCTCTGCAGGTGACCCGCGTCCGCCCGATCAGCCCCGGCAGCCCTGATCGGTGGGAGCCGGCTGGGGGAGCTTTCTTATGGGATGTTTTGTCTCGCAGTGGGGACGGCCGCTGCCAGGTTTCTGGCAGTGGGGTCTCTACCTGTGGGTGGAGACGCCCACATCTGAGTTTGGGCGTCCGGGCCCCACTGCTCATCACTCCCGGCGATGTGAACAGAAAACACAGTCATGCTTAATGAGCTGGAAATATTGGAGTGACTGTATAATCCATCGCCTTGTTATTATTGTCTATTTTGATGTGAGCTGCTGTAACACAGAAATGTCCCGCATGCATGAAACACTGGGCTCCATCTTGGCGTATAACACAGTATATCACTGACCTTATTGTAAATAATATCCGCTTCCGGCGAGGAGGTCAAACCTCCACTCTTAAGCGTCTACTAGTACGAGCCCGTTTTCACACAATGAGTGAATGAAAGGATGAATGGATGAATACATACATGCATAAATAACACGTCAAGGTTTGTTTCCAGTGAAGATTTCTCGATGTGTAAGTGTCAGGCTGTGGGTCCTTCTCCCTTCACACATGCAGGTAATTATGCACATTCAGGTTGGCGATTGACTGACGGGGCTCCTGCCCCTCCATGATTTACTGCTCTTCCTGGCTCCAGACTAAACAGAGGGATGGACGGGGATCAAATGAAAAGAAAAATCTATTTGTTTCTGTAAATACAAAAGCCGTTCCGCTGGTGGAGGAGTTCCTACTCCATTCCCGTTCACGATGTCCGCTCCAACCTCGTTCAACGCTTTACACTTCACCGCTCTGCTGCAGATCCTCGCTGTGTTGAAACGCGGTCCAACGGGGTTTAAGCCAAAAAAACAATTATAAAAGACGCAACATTTACTTTGTGAAACAGGTTATGAACGCCACGACTCTGTTCTTTCCTCCACAAAGTGTCCCGTTCCCACTTTCCCATCCCGAACCCTCGGATGTTTTACTGCATGCGTGGTTGTTTGCTGCATCGAAATTTGATTTTGAGAATCTGGGGCCGGGGCGGAGACACCTGCGGTGAGTTAGACCGCAGCGAGTTACCGGGAAGATTTACGACAGCATGTTGTCTCAGTGGTCAGTCTCTCCAAAGAGATTTACCCACAGTCAGTGTTGGGCGGTTGTCCATCATCAGTACACCTCTGACTGACACACACGCACGCACGCACGCACACACACGCACGGACACGCACGCACCCGCACGCACACACACAAGCACACAAGTTGACACAACCAATTTCTTCAAAAAACCAAAACCCATCAGCTAGACGGAGTGGAATCAGTGAACCTGGCGTCATCCTGCACATTGCAGTGTGTTATTTGAGCTTGGTTTCAGGAAATAGTGCATTATAGAAAAGCTTAGTTCACTCAGCAAAGCGATTTTCTTTGCTGAAAACAGAGTAAAATAAAACGGGGGGGTGCGTGTTTTGTTTGTATGTGTGTGTGTGCACACACATTGAACTCATCAGTTTTGACCGACAAGAAGACTCACGTTCCAGATGCCCACTGTGTGAACCGATACCAAAAAGCCACATGGGGATTTGTTTCAAAGTCCATCTTCTCTCCGATGCACAGCATCAAACAGAAGTGATTTACTGACCTCCTGAGCTAGTAAAACAAAAAACCCCGCGTGTGTGTGTGTGTGTGTGTGTGTGTGTGTGTGTGTGTGTGTGTGGGTGTGTGTGTGCGAACATTTTTGTCCGAGTGTGTGTTTTAGTCTCAGTGGGCTACTTATGTGTTAGTGTGAGACTAGATGGGATTATATATATATGTGTGTGTGTGTGTGTGTGTGTGTGTGTGTGTGTGTGTGTGTGTGTGTGTGTGTATGTGTGCGTGCGTGCGTGCGTGCGTGTGTGTGTGTGTGTGTGCGTGCGTGTGTGTGGGTGTGTGTGTGTGTGTGTGTGTGTGTGTGTGAGAGCGAGCGAGAGAGAGAGAGAGACAGAGGGAGAAGGAGATCAGCGGGATCAGAGACGCTCCTGTGAGATTTACCGTTTTGAAATGACTTGGATGTCCTGCCACCGCTCACCTGGATTGATGGATCAGAGCCAGCAGGGATTTGCACTCGTTCTGGAATCTGTCTGGTGGCTGTTTCGACACACAGCCCCTGCCAAGAGCCGCAGAGCATCTCGTCCCCGCCGCCCCCCGCCCCACCCCCACCCCCACCCCACCCCTCCCAGACTCCCTTGAGGTGGAGCTGATCTGCGACCAGGGAGGTGGACAACCTCCGTTGGCCGCTGCGACCGCTACATTGACCTCCCTCGCCCGTCATTGGGAAGACGGGCCAAGGTGAGGAGGAGGAGGAGGAGGAGGAGGAGGAAGAGGAGGATGAGGATGAGGAGGATGAGGAGGAGGAGGAGGAGGAAGAGGAGGATGAGGAGGAAGAGGAAGAGGAGGATGAGGAGGAGGAGGGGGGGGGGTGAAGCCCTCCCTGGATGGCCAAGAGAGGGAAGAAGAGAGAGAGAGAGAGAGAGAGAGAGAGAGGCTGGGGGAAACACTCGACATGCCAGACATCCTACCTCTACCTGTCTGTCTTCCCTTCACTCCTCTGAGAGCAGCTGGCAACACAGTCTGGCACAACGTGAGGCTGCGAGATTGGTGTGAAACGTGTTTGTGTGTGTGTGTGTACGTGCATGTCACTGCCTTCCTGTGATGTGTGCACTTCCTGTGTTTGTGTGTGTGTGTGTGAGACAGTGTGTTGGTGATGTTGTAGGAATGCTTGTGTGTCTGTCTATATATAGTCTCTTTATATCATCTCCAAATA
>NC_137202.1:27463868-27508868 GCF_960531495.2 Zeus faber
AATGATAAAATGATAGCGAGGGATACGCTGTGAGGCAAGGTGACCGGACATTGCAATAAAATATAACTGTACTCACAACTTAAACAAATACACCTGTTGAGATTATTGTCATTGCTCCAGCAAGATAAATATGTAAAGCATTTTTTTTACACCGACTTGAAAAACATCTTGAAAAGTAGGGCAATTGATTATATACTGTATATATATATATATATATATACACAGTATTTCCTCAAATATAAAGTCAAATAAAATGCGGGCCTACTAAATGCCGGGAGTGTGTTCTACACCAACAAATAAATGCCTCAAATAAAGACCCGGGAGAAAAAATGATCTGAGCTGCGGCGCTGTTCGGGTGCGGAACTCCGCTCCCAAACAAAGCAAATAAAAACAGTGTGTTTTTATTGGAGATGTATTTAATTTACTCCTTTTCCCAATGCCCCGCTCTGAGCGCTCTCGCTCTCCAGCGCGCCGAGCAGGAAGTGGTGCGTTCAAGGCAAACTCGGAAAACTGTAATTCCTCCGCAACTTTAAGGGTCGCTTCTGGCTATGTTTTTTCACCATACGTGTGATTGCATGGCATGGCACCCAGACGGAAATTTGATTTTAAATTCATACTTAAATATGACCAAATATACTTGATAATCAGAGAGAATTGGATATAAAAGCCTGCCTCGAAGCCTGCTTCCAATAAAGGCCTGCAGTTAAGCTAAATAAAGGGCCCGGTCACTATTTGAGGAAAAAATATAATAATTATATATATATATATATTTATACAGTATATATATATATATATACATATACTGTATATCCAGTCAACTGACATTCATCTGCCGCTCATGTGCTCGTAAGACTAACAGTGGACAGAGTAAATCTGTCTGAGTTGTGTCTCACAGTCGATGCCAGGGAGTCCATAAAGCAGCATTCCCTCACTCCAGCCCTGGGAGGGGAGTGCTCTGCCTAGTAAAAATGTTTTTCCCTCCCTCAAACCCTCTCCCTCTCTCCCCCTCCAGCTTCCACTCCGTCTCCTCCTCCCGTGTCTGTTGTTACCATGAGGCAGGCAACGGTGCAGCAGCCCGTCCAGCTGGTGTCAGGGATGCGTTCAGGCCTGAGGTCCAAGAAGTTGTTTCTTTTGAAAACATAAAAGAGATGACTAACGACGCTGTTTTATATTCTGATTCCGTGCAGCGTCTTGCACTCGTATCTGGCTGAATTTAGAAACAGGAGCTTGTGCACTTGGGTTTGATGTTGCTCCAATGGTCGGCGTCTTTGATTGTTTCTGTCCTCTGCCGTAAGTGGCTTTGGACACACAAACGTCTGCTACATAAATAAATGTCGAGGTAAAATGTGCATCGCCAGCGTG
Organism: Zeus faber; assembly: GCF_960531495.2. NCBI lineage: Eukaryota > Metazoa > Chordata > Actinopteri > Zeiformes > Zeidae > Zeus > Zeus faber. The sequence continues at coordinate 27,465,231 of NC_137202.1, forward strand.
ACTCAGAGTATCCGTCACTGACACTGAAGCACATTGCACCACACATTAACGGCGGAGCCAAGGAGCTGAACAAATCGTCTTTGCGCTTTGTCTCTCAAGCTTCTCCTCTCCCCTCTCCCTTTCCACGTAGACTCCGACTGCAAGTGCACGTCACCCCTGGCGGTGTGCGCCAGAAACCTGAGTGGAAATGACATAAATCGTTTATTTTATGTCGGATGACGGCGATTTAGAGTTCTAACTGGCGTTCCTCAGGTTTGGAGTGCCGGAGGTCCCCAGGCACGGCTGGGAAACGGGCCCTCTGACCGCCAAGTGGCCCCGGGGCCGGAGGACGTTAAAAGCCTGTTGTTTCCACACAATCCGATGAGAACAGCCCGTGGCTCAGCAGTCCAAGCCAAGAGGGGAAGACACACGGGGTTGTGGGTTCAAACCCTTGCGAATCAGCTCGCCCGCCGGTCGCACAACCGCATGCAGGAGTTACCGTGATGAGCGGCCGTCGTAAACAACACCGCTCTCGGTGTCCCGGTGATGGGCCGTGCCCATAAACGACACTGCAATCAATTAGCGTATTTGGCAGCCAAGGGGGTGTAAATCACCAGTCCAGCATGTGAGAAAAGACCTGCATGTGTTTTGTGGATTCAATAAAAGTTTCATTGCCAGCCATCATGTGAAACGGGCCCTCCCTCCCTCCAACCCCTCTCCCCCCTCAGGCAAAAACCCTCGCTCCATAAATGAGAGACTTCCACTGTGGGCTAACTGGAAACAGCAGCGCTCTCCGGTCAGAGCTTCAGGAGGCACGGGGAGGGCTCAGCTCGGAGAGACAAAACAAAAACACATCATGAGGGCGGCCATTGATGCGGCGCTGGAGGAGTTCCGCGGGAGATTTGGCGGCAGAGGTCAAGTCACACTTTATTTATAGAGCTCATTTCATACCAGGGCAACACAATTCACTTTACAAAGAAATACAAAAAAGAATGAGAGAACGTAGTTGTCAGCCGCTCATTACAAAAGAATGCCCCTGAAACAACAGCAACAACAAAGGCAACAACAACGACAACAACAACGACAACCAAAGCGACTCCAACAACAGTGGCAGCAACAGCAACAGAAAACAACAACAGCAGCAACAAAAGCCAAAGAAACAGCAACAACGGCAGCAGCAACATGGACACCGGCAGCAGCAACAACAACAGTAGCAACGCACACGCAAAGTCATCACCGGAACCGGAAGCGGCAGCTCTCACCGGAACTGGAAAGGTCATCCCTAACCTGTCACTCAGGTTAGGGATGGTTAAGTTGAGGTATAAGGTCACGTTAAGTTGAGGTGTAAGGTAAGCCAGAGTTAAGTTTAGGTATAAGGTTAGCAGCAGCAACGACAACACCAGTTAAGGTTTAAGGTTAGCGGCAACAACAACAGCACCAGCAGCAGCAGCAACGACAACACCAGCAGTGACATTACCAGCAGCAACAGCAGCAGTAACTGTAGCAGCAACAGCGCACAAGCGAAGACGTCACCGGAACCGGAAGTGGTAGCTCTTACCGAAAACGGAAATTTCAACTGTGTGCAACGTCTCATCTTAAACCAGTCACGGCCCTTTAATTAGCGTCAATAAGTTACGGGTCAAAGTTTTCAATTTCAATCAGATCCTTTTGAGTCTCTCTCTCCGAAAACACACCCTTCTTATGATCCTCTAACTGTGAAATCACAACAGAAACAACCACAGCAACAGAAATAGCAGCAACATCAACACCAGCAGCAACAACAGCAAAACCAAAGCAGGAGCAACAACAGCAACGCACACGCAAAGACCTCACCGCAACCCGAAGTGGTAGCTTTCACCGCAACCGGAAAAGTCTCAGGTTAGAGAAGTTAGAGATGTTGAGTTGAGGTACAAAGTTGGAGATATTTAAATTAGGGTATAAGGTTAGCGATGCTTAAGTTTAGGTATAAGTTTAGGGATTGTTATGGTTAGGTATAATGTTCGAGGTGATTACGTTAAGGAATAAAGTAAGAGATGGTTAAGTTAAGGTATAAGGTTAGCAGCACCAACAATACCACCAGCAGCAATGACAACACTAGCGGCTACTGTACCGGCAGCAACAATAGCAGCAACAAAAACAGCAGCAACAGCAGCAACAGCAGCAACAGCGCACAAGCCAAGACGTCACCGGCACCGGAAGTGGTATCTCTCACCGGAACCAGAAACCTCATCTGTATTGAGTCTACAGTTCTCAGGCACAGCAAAGACGTCACCGGAACCGGATGTGGCAGCCCCCACCAGACACTGAGATTTCAACTGTGTGCACCATCTCATCTAAAGCCAGTGACGGTGGATGGTTAAGGTTAGGTATGTCGGGGGGGCGACGAGGCGAAATGAACGACGCGCCGCTGCAACCGCCCCGCTGTGGCTTCAGGATAACTTACTCCAGTCCTTGACCCCCACCACCCCCTGCCCGCCCCTTTATCAAAATGAAAGATCGGATTTCCACCTTCAACCAAGGCCTGACCCTTTCACCGCCTCCCCGCCCTCAGCCCGCTCGTTCATTCTTGAGCCCCTCCTATTTCCGTCAAAAACAAAAGCCGGGGCTTTTGTTTTTGACCTTTCCTGCAACCAACACGTTAACAGCGGCATTAACACGATGATTCATTCTACAATTAGAAAAATTCCGCCTTCTTCTTTATTCCGCCCGGATTCTGTCATTACCTACCCTACACAGTAGGACTGTTCTTTCGAGCCAGCCACCCGAAACAACACAGCGCCGCCAACGACGGGGGAGCCACACCCTTTGCAAATGCCATGGAAGCTTTGGCGGTAAGCGTTTGAGATGCGGTCCGACGGGGCAGACGTCCAAGCCTCGCAAGAAAAAAGACGTTAGATCTCTCCAACCCAAACGGAAAGCACGCAACATTCGGACAGCCTGTCGATCGCTTCACGCCATCGTTGATACGGCGTGACGAGGCGGGGATTGGGTGTCACAAGCGGTCATCACATCATCTATCCATCCACCAGCGTTTGGTCTTTTCCCTGATCTCCTCCACATGCACACAGACACACAAGCCACACAGCATGACTCAAGTGGAGTCCAGGGATTTTTCCTTTTGTTTGCTTGGTCTGAAATGCCCTGATTGTCTCTGGCCTTCAGGGAGCGTGCAGGTAACTCTGGGGCTCCATTGTGCGGACGGGGTCTCCATCCAGTCCCCCCGGGCAGCAGGCATGTATCTGATGCAACGGACAATCGAACCCCTTCTACCCCCGGGACAGGGTCCTTGGACATTTTCTGAAAAGAGGCCTCCTCTTCAACCAGGCCTCAAACTATCGTAACTTGCTGCTGAAGTTTTTTCAAGGCAACTTTTTCGAGCAACTCGAGTGTCCTTGAGTTGCTGGCATCTCGCCCTCAAAGTGCATTGTGGGATACGCTTTCCATCATCTTCAACTGTGTTTCCATACTACGATTGTTCGCCGGCTGTAGTATTTCATCCTGGTACTTCTCACGTATGAATTGAGCAACTATGGTTTTGGACGTACTAACGTAGTAGATCGTATGAAAGTACGGCATTCCATTCCGGACGCAGCATCAGCCCATTCTACAACAACATACAAAAAGACTAAACAATGCGGGCTTTGTTATGGTTCAACTTTTAGATTCCCAAGTCATTCTGTTTAGAAGAAGCGGCCTGGCCTCATTCAGAGGAAGCATCACAAATGTGATGTACCGCTCTTCGCGCAGTGGTAAATATTTAGTGACTGCATAAATCCAAATTCCATTAGTGCAGTAAACACAAATACATTTCTTCTGAATGGGAACGTGTTGTGAAATTAAACAATTCATTGCCGAGAAAAAAAAGGTTCTGTTAAGCGTCACCATATGGTCAGTGGCGGGGCCGCAAAGATGAGCTGTATTGTGGGCGTGTGTGTGTGCGTGTGTGTGTGTGTGTGTGCGTGCCTGCTTGTGTGGGTGTGTGTGTGTACAACGTCTCTTCCCTCACAACAGTTTGACTCCCATCATTCCCCTCGTCTCCAAACACGACTGCGTGACCGAGGCGCTCCCGCCTGCGCTGCCCAGCTGGACCTCGCAAACGGCCCCGCTTGGCTTTATAATTTGTCACAACTGTGTTGTGGGGAGAAAGGGATTGGTTTGTTTTATCCCCCAGCACAGGGTGAAGCGCACTCACTCACTCATCCACCACACCTCGCCGTGGTTTTTGGACCGTGACGTGGCGCTAAGAGAGCGTGGAGGCTGATTGAATGGCTGTTCCGTGAGGCACACGGGTATTTAGAATTATATGGTGTTCTAACTCAAATGGGAGCGTTTTACACTTTTGTCTGGCATCACCACCGACCCCTGTCTTCCAACCCTGGCTATTCTCCCTGTGAGTGTGTGTGTGTGTGTGTGTGTGTGTGTGTGTGTGTGTGTGTGTGTGTGTGTGTGTGTGTGTGTGTGTGTGTGTGTGTGTGTGTGTGTGCGTGCGTGCGTACGTGCGTGCATGCTGGGTAGCTCGTTAAGCACTGCTCGGTCCATTACCAGTTCCGGAGAGCACGGCACCATACTGTCTGTACCCCCCTCCACACACACACACACACACACACACACACACACACACACACACACACACACACACACACACACACACACACACACACACACACACACACACACACACACACACAGCCCTCACCTCCCCTGAGCAGATAGCATCACGCCAACAGCAGCAGTTAGACCCTGAAACTTAACCAGCGGCCCTCCCCCCACCCGCACCCCCCATGCACACACGATAATTAGACCATAATTTTACAGTATGGCTGGGTGTTGAGACATGGGGCCGCAGTGGGGTGGGATGTGGGGTGCGGTGGGGGTTGGTGGCACGGGGGTTATGGGAACAGAAGGGTTTAGCGTGGTTTCCAACTGCACCATTCAAAGGATCTGCGATCTCCGATCCGAGCGACTTTTTTCCCGGCGCTCTGCTGCCCCAGAAGTGGTGGTGCTCCCCCCCGGACATGGTGGTGCGCCCCCCAGACATGGTGGAACGTCCCAGCGGCTGGACGACCCTCCTGCGAGCAACCTGGAGCGACTGAAATGCAGCGCTGGCCCTTTAAGAGTTTATAAAGTTGGTAAATTGATCATAATCTTGCCATTAATACCGTTTTAATACCGTCCCACGGTCTTGTAAGCGCAAGCAACAATGCGTCCACTGTTTCAATCATAATAACACCCACTACGGGGGATTGGTACGACAGATGCTCACACGCACATATACAGTATATACATATACATACATATACATACATATACATAAATATATATATATAGTTGTCACACTTATTCACATAGAGGGTGGGATATGAATATGACTTTCTACTTAGTGCCCTCCCAACTTGTCGCCGTAATTTGGGAAAGTGAGGCACACACGTCACACACGACAAATAACAACACTCCAAACCTCACGCCTAAAGGAGGAATGCTCTCCTGACCAGTGGAAAAATGCCACTCTCTAATTGCCATTTTGAGCCATAATTCTCTCAGGCGTAGCTGGAACCGCGCCGAACCACACAAGTCCCGAAATTTTGGTCAACATGGCGTACTTTAACGCAGCCAGATCATTAACATGGCAGTAAATTACAGCGTGGTAAATGAGCTCGCCTGAACTGCCTCCACAGTTAATGGCTTTTATACTCCATGCATTCTTTCACGGAAGGAATGCAACAGGCCGCGCAACCCATGGCCAAGAATTACATACACTCAATCTCTCCATCTCCCCCCCCCCCCCCTCTCTCTCTCTCTCTCCATCCGATTTCCTTTTCTTTTCTCTCCATCCCTCCACCCACCTCAACTCTAACTCACACTTTTCAATGGATGAACGTCTTTCCGCGACTCGACACAATCGAGGTCTCCACCAGGACACACACGTGCGAACGTCTGTGTGCGTCTGCTTGTGGTTGTGTGTGTTACTATTTAGGCATGCTGTAAAAAACACACACACACACACACACACACACACACACACACACACACACACACGAGACGCTGGTGTATTTTGTTTTATTGCGAACACACATTAGACGCATATTTTTTTTCCTGTCCTGCAGTGGCAGGAAGGCCAAACATCTTCCTCCGTCGTAAATTTCCAAAAGCTACGCAGAAACTACTTGTGACGCACACGCACCGCAGAGCGTGCGCAGCGCCTGGCGTGCACATCGCAGACAAGCTGTCATTTTCTTCAAACAAAGAGAAGAGGTCGTGTACGACACAACGAGGCGTGTTTTTTTATTTTGAAAATGGAAATGTTTGTATTAGTAAATATTACATTGACTGCCGTACTGCAAGCAATTATTCCATTGCGCCCACTTTACCCTGGGCCAAAGTTGCGGCAGATTTAATTAAAAGGATTAAATTCATCATGCATGACTCACCCGCATTGCAAATCCATATTTGACTGAACAGTGATTTATGGGGGTCGTTACGTCGACTCAGTTTGGTTTGGAAGTGTCAGGCTTTGTTGTGTCTACGAGGCCCCTCCATGACAGCCCCGCCCTGTGGGGGCCAAGCAGTGAATTCATTTACAGTATATGCCTAAGGTGTGATGGCGGAAAGAATAGTTACACACACTGTATTTGTGTGTGTGTGTGTGTGTGTGTGTGCGTGTGTGTGTGTATGTGTGTGTGTGTGTGTGTGTGTCTGCCCTGAATTTACAAATTTTTTGGTTTGGAAGTGCACTAGAAACAGGGGTCCTCACTTTGATACCAGAACACGAATGTGTGTGTGTGTGTATGTGTGTGTGTGTGTGTGTGTGTGTGTGTGCGTGTGTGTGCGTGCGTGCGTGCGTGCGTGTGTGCGTGTGTGAGTGTGTGTGTGTGTGTGTGTGTGTGTGTGTGTATGTGTGTGTGTGTGTGTGTGTGTGTGTGTGTGCGTGTGTGTGCGTGCGTGCGTGCGTGCGTGTGTGCGTGTGTGAGTGTGTGGGCGTGTGTGTGTGTGTGTGTGTCGTTGCGGCCGTACTGCAATGCATTCTTGTATTTGCTGTGTCCGTATTTCTTTTCTCTCTCTCTCTCTCTCCGGCTTTTGTCCAAATGACTTGAAAGAGTTTTCGGACTCTCGCATTTCCCTCTTTTTTCTGTGTTTTTTTTGCCTTCCAACTCGAGGGCTGCGGCCAGTGGCTGGACTCTCTGGGGATCCGTGGTCAGCTATTTTTTTTTCCCCTTCTCTCCTTTTTTACAACCTCTCTCACACCAAGTTACAGGTCTGGAGTCGGGACCATGTGCGCACATTGGTTTTTGCGTCCTGTTCATTCAGGAACTCTGGTTTTGTGTGTGTGTGTGTGTGTCTGTGTGTGTCTGTGTGTGTGTCTGGGTAAATACTGACTTACACAATTAAAAACCAAGGGTATTATTTGTCCAACATCAGCGCAGCGATCCTCTCCGCCTGTCTGACTGTGTTGGTTTGGAAGGAGGCTGGGAGTCATTGTCCGCTGTGCATGGCAGTGTGTTTATTTGCCCTTAAGACATAAAACGAGCAGGACTGACGCCAGAGAGAAAGTCAATACCGGAGCAGAGGCATGGAAAGGACGGCGGGTGACGAGGGTAACTGAGTATGACCACGCAAACAAACCTAACGGCAGGGATTCACACAAGCACACGGAAGAACGTGTCATCTCGCGGTCATCTCGCAATCCGAAGGCTGCCGGTTCAATCCCCGGCGCCGTCTGCTAGCGTGCTAAAGTGTCCTTCAGCAAGACCCTCTAACCACCCAATTGGTCCATCCGTGCATGGATAATTGTAAGTCGCTTTGGATAAAAGCGTGTGCTAAATGATGACATAAAACGGCAACGATGCAAAACGCAGCTCCATAGATGTCATGACATCACAGCAGTTGAGAAAATACCTTGAGGTTGAGTGAAGTAGGATTCAAGTGGGGGGGGGGCGTTTCCATTAGCTGTACAAGGTCCTCTCACTTGAAGGTGCCTGTTGCACATGGAGAGAAACACTGAAGAGGCTCTTCCCCTTAGTTTTACCATGTCCCACTTTTAGGGAAATGTTCTGATGTTGTGAACGATGACGTCCACAGTGAACATGGCCTCCTCATCAGTGTCCGGTTCTCTGTTCCGTGTCTTCACCTGCAACTGTTTAGGGTGGTGCCCGTCCAGCGAGCCAGCCAGTTCACTTAACTGCGTCAGTGTGTGACCCAATAAAACTCAGGTAGTCGCTTATATTTCAAAGCGTTTATTGGTCACTTTTATTTGGGTGATGATGAGAAGGGGCCAGCACGTTAACGTCCGCAATAAATCAAGAGCGTCGGTCTGAGGTCTGCTCTGTCTGTCCTCGGCTGATACAGAACCAGTGAAGTCAGCCGCCAACGTCGCTTGTCAACCGGAGCTCACATCAGTTACTTCGGTTGACGCGAACACGGGTTTGGTTTCTGCTCCTGAAAACAGGAGAATTTCCCCGCTCTCCCGGCTCAGGGTGAGAGCGGCGGCATGGACGTGCCGGTGATTATGAGGCAAGGCCCGAGAAAAACCAAAGCCCAAAGAGGGAAAAAAATTGTTTATCTCAGACACTTTTGTGAGAAAAGTATCTACTCATTCACCAAACATGGTCGTCTTTGGTTCAGTTTTTCCATAGACAGCAGCACAGTAGTGTTGACGGAGGCTCTGCTCGCTGCACTCTCCCCTCAGTCGTATGTGGAACTGTGCTGGTCTAAAAGAGAAAAGAAAACCCATCGTCGAAGGGGGGAAAGACAACGAGCAGCCGCCCATAAGAGGGGGGAGTCTTACTCAGATTAAAGGGTTCGTTCCCGCTTAACGGCCCCGCAGCCCTCTGGAGATGCTCTCCTGTCACATCGCGCTAAGCCCTCGTTCCTGGCCGGAGTTCCAAAGCTCCCACGGACCGCCTCGCCGGCTTCCCGGCATCCAGGCCTGGGAACGCCGTTTTTTTACAAGGTGACATGAAATAAAAAACGCATTCAGGAGAAAGGGGGAAAAAAAAAGAAAGAAAATCCCTTCACTCAATCCCAGGTGCCTCACCTCCTCTCTCTCTCTCTCTCTCTCTCTCTCTCTCTCTCTCCCGCTCTCTGGGTCTGTGTTGCACGTGTTTGGGATTCTGTCCCCGGCTGAGACGGGTGGGCTGGTGGGCCGCTCCCCGTCTGCCATCACCCATGTCCACTTGCACACACTGCCCACACTCTGGGCCTCCGTGGGGGAACGGAGGGAGGATTATGGGTCTGACTGATCCTGGAGGGGCGCACACTTAACACCTCTGTAAACAAGGGGGACCGGTTGAGTGCCGTGCACCGAGTTGACCCTTTTGGACGTTGGAGCCCGCGGCTGGCGGGGCGAGAGGACGCCGGATGAGGCCGTGTATTTTTATCCCTCTCTTTTTATCTAACCCTATCTATCTCTCTAACGCATGTTTTTTTTTTTGTTGTTTTTTTTAATCAAAATCTACCCCGTCTCCTATCGCTGGCAAGCCTCTTATCTCGGTCTCTTTCTGCGAGGGAGCTCGCGAGGATTCTGGGTAATCTCCTCGCTCGGGGAGAGGGACTGGACGCGGCGTCGGCCGGGGCTTCCTCGATGTTTTTTTTCTTTTTCGGTTCGTATCAAAAAGGTTTGGGCCCGAAATTTTTGCTTTGCTTGGGCTGGGTCCAAAAGCTGGGGTATTTCCTTCTGTTGCAAGAACCTCGGGGGGAGCGGGGGCGAACACAATAACCCGAACAAAATATGGTTCACATTTTTCTCCCTTCCCTCTAAAACGACCATGGATTACCGCACTCTCGCCAGTTGGACGGGGATGCTTGTCTTTTTCTCCGCAGTGCGTTGGCGAGGCAGAATTCCTCGGGCTGAGATCGCCTGTGGAACAAATCGAACATGGTCTGGGCTGATCACCCAGGTCTCGTCTTTCAGCCGCGCTGCTTCGAACTCCCGACTCCTCCCGTGCGCCAACACAGCTCTCCATTCCAAAAAGTCAAACCGATTCCCCCGCAGCGGGACAAAAGAGACGGGAGTCGCCCCCGTCTCCTCCGCCGTTCGACGCGATATCCTATGCGGGGAGAGATCCACCAGCGAACGGCGCGGCGGCTCGCTCCTGCTCTGCCTCTGCTGTTGACGGCCAAGGTATTTTGTAAATGTAATAAATCAATTTTGATGACGCTGAAATCATCTCACACCACTTGATCTTGTTCCCTTTCGGTAGTCATCCAACCATTAGCGGCGGGCTGCCAGGCGCAGCCCTGTTTTTGGCGCAGGTTTGCAAATGCGTTTCCAATACTTTAATCATCTGTAAAAACATTGAATACTGCCACCATTAAGCCAAGTCACATTTATAGGTCGAAACTGGAGTTCTTCGGGTACATTTCTTTTTTGAGGAGCGCTTTATTTAACAGTTTATTTTTCCAGCCCTCCGCGGTGTGGATCGGCCTGGCCCAGGCATCTGAGCCCTGTGCACTGCCTACTATGGCGCACGGAGCCCTTATCCAGGATTAGGGCTGTCATCCTCGCAGCCCAGACGGCAGATGGGGGCGTGTTCCAGCGAGAGGGTCTGAAGGCCTGGCCCCCGGCCTAGAACCACAACCTCTGACAGGCCTCAGCCTCCGGCCGCTCTAACCCAGCACAAAGCACCTTTTCAGGGGCCACTCTCCCCTCTCTCCTCCCCCTTCTCTGCTCAGCCAGGGGGCCAACCACCTCACGCAGCCTGGGAGGGAATGCATTCACATCGGAAAAGGGCCGTGTTTCAAGAACCTGGCCCCGTTCTTATTTCTTTTTCCAAGCCCAGACTACCGAGGCTTCAATCAGCTCGGGGGGAAAAAGCCGAATTAGAACAGAACTCTGCGCGCGGTCCCCGGGACAGTGAGAGAGGCAAACTGTGAGAAAAATAGACTAATGTGTCGGGCCCGGGGGAGATGGACGCTAACCTGAGAATGAACTCTGCCGCGTGTCACCGGGCATTAGCCTGCAGCGCGCTTTCAGACGTTTTTCCCGTCGCTGCGTGTTAGAGCAGCCTCGACGCACAGCCCTGATTGTCTGTCAAAAAGAAACAATCTATAACACTCCAGTGCTTGACTATTGGCAAGAGGTGAAAAAGGGGGAAAGAGTAAGAGAGAACGGGCGCGAGAGAGAGAGAGAGAGAGAGAGAGAGAGCTGTGGCAGTGAGGAACTTTGAGGTAAGTGATTAAGTCAGGGGCTGTAATTATCCTGTCTTGCCCAGGCAGGACAGAGAGAACTCTTGTTGTTGCAGAACCGAGCAGGTATAGGAGCCTGTCACTCGCACAACACTTTTTTGTTTTAATGACTTCCTTACACTGTGCAAAGAGAGGGAAAGAAAGAGAGAGAAAGAGAGTTGGAGAGAGAGACAGGCGGCCGGACGGAGGGGTGGGGGGATTTCTGGAGCACTTGGTACACTCTCTCCTTTGCCTGACCTCAGGGACTGAACAACACATAATTTCAGCAGAAGAATAGGGACTTTACCACGCAATTCCAGCTAAAGAGAGGGAGAGAGACAGTGGGGGGGACGAGGATTGACGGAGAACACTGGGTGGAGGGTTTGAGAGAGCCAAAAAAAAAGAACAACAACTAGGGAAGCCTAGAGAAATGAGGCGTAGCGAGTTCTGACGGCGCCACACGCTTCCACGCCCCTATATGGGCAGGACTATTTAAGCAGCCACTCCCTCCTGCCCTGCCTGCTTTGCCGCCTGCTTTGCCGCCTGCTTTGCTGCCTGCTTTGCTGCCTGCTTTGCTGCCTGCTTTGCCGCCTGCTTTGCCGCCTGCTTTGCTGCCTGCTTTGCCGCCTGCTTTGCCGCCTGCTTTGCTGCCTGCTTTGCTGCCTGCTTTGCTTGCTGTGTTGCTGCGCTCCCTCCACCCCCCCCTGCCTCCACCTGTTGGGCTCTGCTCTTCTGTCCAATGGGGGGATTCCAGCTCGTCACTCCTATATTTCCATCTTATTTAGTATGTCTATGTTTTCTGTACAACTCACCAGGAGTGATGAGCAGTGGAGCCCAGACGCCCAAACTCAAACCATGCCAAATAAATAAAAGATCATTTTAGATTAAATCTGAGAGTCTGTCAGAGATTTCAAAGCGTCATTTTCCAAAACCACTAATCCAACGTGCCTGTGGAGTGTTAAATTAGTGGTACAGTTAGGAAGGGAAACACCGGTACCCCTTGTTGGTCGGAACAATTTGATGTGACCCATATCCTACGCCTGTCGCTGCAGTGTTGTGTCACTGCAATCGTCAACCATTTCTGACGGCGAGGGCCAGCCCCACGGGGCCAGCCACGCAGGGCCCGCCGTGCGGGGCCAGCCATGCGGGGCCAGCCACGAAGGGCCAGCCACGCGGGGCCCAGGCGGGGCCCAGGCGGGTTGCCAATGCAGGGAAAAAGGTAACTTCCTCAAGGGAGTATTGATGGAAAAGGCAGGAAAGCTGCAATCTGGATTTACATCCGAAAAAAAAAAAAATCAACATTTGTTATTTGTTGGGGTTTTTTGTTTTTTGTCCTCTGTGTGTGTTGCATTTTCGGTTTGTCTGGGAATTTGGGGAGTGAAAATACACTAACCTCCCAATGATTCCACTTCCCCTTCCTCCCCTACTGCTTGTGTTCCTGTTCCTCCTCCCCCCCGCACCGCAAGCGACCATCGTTTTATCGAGTCCCCTGGGAGCAATAGCCTTGATGAACTACCCTTCTGCACAGTTTCAATTAAACATAATTTATGGCCACTCTATATATATATATATATATATATATATATATATATATATATACATTTTTTATTGCTCTGGTCTGTGTTTACTCATGACAGTAACAGCGTCAGAATGTTAAACTGTCGTGCGTGTACACAGCCATATATCTCTATCCACGTTGGTGCAGGGCTGCGCCGGGATGCCTGGACGTTTACGGTCAAGCCGCACAAACAAGCAACTTTCCCCACGTTCAGGATCGACTCCAACGGACCTGGGAGAGGAATGTCACGCTGCGGAACTAGTACAATTATTCAGAATTTATTTTTTTTTAAACACCATGCTTTTGTAGTTTTTATCGTGTCATTATAACATTGTGTTTTATTTATTGCTGTACTACCGCTGCTGCTGCTGCTATTAAAACCAGTGCCTTTAGCGGCGGCGCCGGGCAGAGCGGTTCTTTTGGGTGTAGTGAATCATCAGGATCGATTCATTAAAAGGATTTGTTCTAAAGAATCATTTGGTGCTTGACCGGAGCTCAGACAGCGTAGCCCCCTCACCGGACTGAAAGGCTTTCCCGACGCTCAGCTCGCCGGCAAGTGAACTGAGGACGACGGTTTGTGAAGGATGAGCCAGGGAGCTGAGGATGCGGTGGATAAAGATGCCGTCTGCAAACTGAAACTACCACCCTACAACAACGTCCAACCCTGTTATGTACAGCGGGTATATTTTTTGCGACACCAAATTTTTTAATTAATATTTCGTATTTGTTCTTACTTCAAGACTTCAAGACATGAGGGGGGGGCGGTCGCGAGCAGGGCTGTCTGCCACCCAGGGCTCCCGTTCAGCGTGTACGAATCACTGAACATGCACCGTTCCCTCGCAGTCAAAGGAGTCTGAGCGCACCCCATTGCAGCTTCCACCGCGCACCGTAAACCACAAGAGGCGGTGAGGCTGTGGTGAGGCTGCACCTTTAAAAACGTTTAATCTTGCATTAAAGAATGGCTGAAAGAAAACCAGTCTTCAGAGTTCTACGTAGTTCTACATTGTACTACTGTCCTCTTTTCAAAACAATAACATTATGCGTGTGTGTGTGTGTGTGTGTGTGTGTGTGTGTGTGTGTGCGCGCGCGGCTGTGTGCACACTAACATTAAATGTTAACCTGTGCACATGATATCAGCCACGCTCGCCCGCAGCTGACTGGGAGCTCAACCTACATCGTTTCAGGAAGTGATTCCGTTCCGCTCGTTCGCCCCCAAGATTCGTTCGTAAAAAACAAAACACTAATAAGTACAAGTACTGCTTTCGCTTCAAGTACTCCTATTACCATTATGAGAAGTACAACTGCTACTACCACGACTACAGCACTACTATCTCCTTAAGAACATTAAAAAAAAAAAATTATAATAAAGATAATCATTGTCATAATAACAATAACAATCATTTTAATTATAATAAAGATATGAAGAATCATAATAACTACAACAACAACAATAAGAATATGAATATGAATAATATGAATATAAATAATATGAATAATATGGGTAATATTGATAGCAAATAATAAGTAAAACAGAGGGGAAAATTGAACTGGTGACGTGGATTGTCAATCACCATTTGAAATGTAATGTATAAATGGTTTAAAAATGTAAAAAAAAATCCAATAATAATAACCGTTTCAATAATAAATTTAATAAATTTCAATAATAAAATAAGCATCGCTCTGTTGAATTTCTCTCTTGCTCGTCTCGGCAGGACACTTTTGGCGAGGGGTCATGAGCATGGATTGCACACCATGACATCATCCCCACGAGACCAGAGGGAGTGACGCAGAGCCCTGCCCCGCGCTGGGGTTGGCACCGCCGGGAAACATGACGACCGAGTCCCGGCTCCACGATAGCACCCACTGAAAAACAACATAACACACCCTGAACGCAAACTCAGTGGTTCCAAACGCGGCGTGCGCACAACGTCGTATTTGCAGAGTTCCCTCTCGACCCCCCGGTGTTGATAAATGAGTCAAAATGAAAATGCCGATTAGATCCGAAACTTTTGTTGGAGCTTCGCTGATGACGTTGCTCGGGCCGCGCTGTTCTCTTCCTCCGTTTGGTCGGATGGATCGCTCCATTGAAGAGGTGGAGTAGAGGTTGTCCTGCATGGCAGCGCACACGAATACACACACACACCCACACACACACACAGACACACATGTGCACAGACACTCACACACACACACACACACACACACACACACACACAGACACACAGACAGACAGACACACACACACACACACACACACACACACAGACACACATATGCACAGACACTCACACACACACACACACACACACACACACACAGACACACAGACAGACACACACACACACACAGATACAGACATTCACACACACACAGACACACACACACACACACACACACACACACACACACACACACACACACACACACACACACACACACACACACACACACACACACACATAAACACGCTCACACATATAAACACGCTCACACTTTGTTTATCCTTGGATGCAGAACCAGACACGGGGCCTTGCAAACTCTTAATCAAACACAAGAAGTCCCCCGCCCCCCCCCCCTCCCCGCCTGGTGGTGAACCGTTGATTATCTGCGGCGCAGTGCACACGGTCGACCAAGGGACACGACCCTGATGGTGGAGGAGGTGCTTTGACCAAAACGCTCTCAGCACAGGTGTGTTTAATGTGTGTGCCCCTTGCTTCTCACAGAGCGCGGAAAGAGAGCGAGAGAGAGAGAGAGAGAGAGGGAGAGAGTTTTGGGAGGGGTGGATTTGGTGGTCACCGGGTGGTCAAAAATAAAATGAAGCATAAGTCACCTCCCAAGCTTACTGCCCAAAACAGCCCCCTCCCCTCCCCCTGGGGCTCAGGGGGCTTTGTGTGTGTATGTGTGTGGTAATGGTTGTTTTTTGGGGGGGGGGTTGGGGTCTTATCTCCAGTGAATGTGGTCTCCTCTAACTTCACACAAAGCCTTGTGTTGACATTCCAGAGGTCCAGGCCTTGTGCAAACATCAGCCCCCTACACACACACACACACACACACACACACACACACACACACACACACACACACACACACACACACACACACACACACTCACACTCTCCCTGCCACCAGATGGCTCAGCCGGGGGGGCTGCAGGCGAGGGTCCCTGAGTAGGAGTTGATTGTGTCCTGAAAGGACAGGTTGTGATTGGCGACCCCGCTCACGACCAGTGACTCTTTGAGGGTCTGCTGAAGTTCCCCGTTTGGGGATGTGGGGAACGTTCTCCGCCCGGTTCCTGTACCTTGGTGGGAGAAGCGTCCCTGCCTCTCCGAGGGGGATCTGCTTGACATCCCTCCAGAACACACAGCGGCCGTCACGTCTGAATTACGAGGCATCAGATGGAGGGACGCTCGCACACAGCGGTCGTGTGAGACGGAGGGCGAGACGGAACAATCTATTCCTCTGTTTCCGCCCCCCCCCCCCGACACACACACACACACACACATACACGCACACACACACATACACACACACACACACACACTACAACAGCACAATAGAGCAAGGCTGTGCCACCGTTCTGATAAAAGTGTGCAATAGCCGTTGCGGAAACCGGGTGCCCCCCCACCCCATGCGCACACACACACACACACACACACACACACACTTCTTCGCAGTTAATGAGGGGGTGCGTGCTGTCGGGATTTGTCCTGCAACTCTTTCTTTTCCAGTCCTCCGGGGCTCTTCCTCCCTTTCTTCCCCTCGTCCCATCGGGGAAAAAAAGAAAAAAAACATGTTTTTCTGACTGAGTTTTCCCTCCAAGGCCCTTTTCAGGTTCCGGAGACATGAGGGGACACGTCTACTGTCTGCGTGCGTGTGTGTGTGCGTGTGTGACGCAGGGCAAGTTAAGGCCTGATGATCCTCATCTTCATTGGGGAGCACAAAGGGTAAAAGCACCGCGTGGAGCCCTTGCAGCCGTCTGCGCTGCACCTGGAGGTGCCACCGAACGGGCTGTCGTCCAGACGCTGGGCCCCTTTTAGATGAACACTACCGAGCGTGGGCGTACCGGCTCGCCTCACATTCCCCTTTGTACGCCGGCAACTTCATTACCTCTCTGAATGGCCGAGAGGTGAGAGGGAAGGCCGCGTGGTCGCCGTGCTTTGCTGCGATCCCGCCATTTGCTTTGGCTTTTACGCATAAAACCTCCGACCGGGGCCCGGGCCCGGACGCCACCGCATCAATCGACAATTCTGTCTGCTCCGCTGAATTTGGCCTGATAGGCGGGGGGAAAATGGCGACCCTTACCCTCAATCGGAGAAGCCATCGGTGGATGTGTCTGGGTAAGGCAGTTTACACCCTTTTACACATCCTGCTGAAGGTGGGAATGTTGCTCCTGTTATACCGCCACCCCCCCTTCTGTATCAAAGGTACATTCACGGAGCCGAAACCGGACCGAAACCGACGTCTGCGCGTGAGGGACAGCCGCCGTGCCGGGACCAGGGTGTGACGCGGTGACGACCTTGTGACGACGTGCCGCGCATGCGACGTGCCAACAGGGTCCAACGGGGACCAACGCGCCATTCCGCCTCCAACCACTTCCCTCCAACCTATTCCTGGTTGCACAAACACGTTGCCGGATCCGCCGTTGCACACTGTGAGATGCAGAACATTATGATGCACAGCAACTTTGCTGGCGTTTGCAGAGTGGTGTAAATGTGCACGGCTAACAAAAGCACCTCAAGTCCCACGGTTGTGCTTCACAGTCTGGAAAGCCGGCGTGTTATCTAAAATCACACATGGGGACGGCATAATGGCACCTTTGTTTGGTTCAGTGCAAAAGAGCAAAGCCGTGTGTGGTGTGGGGGTGGTGTGGGGTTGGTGTGGTTTAAGCAGCCGCACCTGTCTTGGGTCTAGGTAATTGGGAGCAGGATCAAGGTGGCTGTGCCTCTGTTTCTCGTTAGAGTAATCAACAAGTAACAGGTAAAACCCCCATCCCCCCACACACACACACAGGAGAGGATCCCTTGTCATGACATGTTGTCCATTTGCTCTGGGCTTGTTCCACGTAGCCCACTCTCTACAATAAAAGTCATGTGTTTTCTAACCCACCGCCTGTGCCCCCGTGCCGGAGGGCCCTGAAAACACCACTCTCAGGCGGAACTGCCACACCGCGATATTGAGGTCTTCTTTACGGCAGTATTGTGGGATCGTTGTATAAAAGGGGCTTTTTCCTGAGCCGAGTAAGTCGCAGCAGCGCACAACGCCGTGATACGTCTGGCAGTGAAGCTCAAAATGGCGGACAGAAGATGTGGGACCAAGTCTTTACCCTCAAGTCCCAGGTCAAGACGGGCAATTCCAAGTCAAGTCCCAAGTCAAGTCTCAAGCCCTGAACTTTGAGTTTGGAATCCTTAATAAGTGACAATGTGCTCTTCACCAAACATAATACCATTTGATATTTTTAACACGAGTAATAATTTGTGTATTACATTTACACAAATCATGAATGCTTTTCAGTAAATATACATGAATTACTTTCCAAATAAACTTTAATAAACTTGACACATCAATATGACAATAAAAACAAAATATTGTAGTGCTCACTCTCTCTCTCTCTCTCTCTCTCTCTCTCCAGATATACTCTGGACACCTAAAACAATCCTGCCATAAAGTTACAATCATTTATTAAAACCTCAACATGGAGACTAGGTGTGTGTGTGTCTGTGTGTGTGTGTGTGTGTGTGTGTGTGTCTGTGTGTGTGTGTGTGTGTGTGTGTGTGTGTGTGCGTACGTGCGTGTGTGTGTGCGGAGCTTTTTGCCCCCCGCTCAATTTGGTTGGCTGCGGTCGGACTCAAAGTGCAACCCGTCATCAAAACCGTTTTTTAATAGCATCATTTTTATGTTGTTTTCTGGGTAGCAACTCAAGTCATGAGTCATCGCTGTGAAATTCAAAGTCAAGTCAAAGTCTTTTTTGGTTTTTCTCGACTGGAGTTTAAATATATTCATATACTGTATGTGACTCGAGTCCAAGTCACCTGACACGAGTCCACACGGGTGGTATGTGTGTGAGTTAAAGAGTCAAACGCAAACGCAGTAGAGGCCAATTGTGTGTGGCATCGTACCTCCTCACAATACATGACAGGCTGTCCTGACGACCGATTCATCCTCAGCATCGCTGCGCGACTTGCTCCTTCTGGGCAACTGAAAATGTAAAGATTTAGACAAAGGCAAAGTGCTCTTTTTTTTTTTTCCTCCATCCATTTATTTTTTGCAAATGCGGCACAAACACCTGCAAAGAACATCTTAAAAGTTGGTCCAGTAGAAAAAAAAGAAGAAAAAAAAAAAAACGCTCAAACGATTTAATACTTTTGTTTTTCAACTTTCAATTCTGAAAAATAAATTTAGAGTCTAACTACATTTAGTTCTAAATGAAGGCACGGATCTGCCGCTTCCGAAAATCTCTCTCTTTGCAGTCGTTTATAAATATCCAGAAATCATCTAATTTCATAATTCAAGAGCTCAGAAAAGATTTACGTGACCGGAAAGAAATGGATCATCTACATAAGAAAGGGATTAGCTGACTATAAAATATACAGTATTTAAAATTTAACTTAATATTCACATTCATATATAAAAACTTACAAAACCTGGATCTCTAGAAAATATCTTTTTTTTCTGTTACTGCCGAACAATCATTTTAAATTAGCCATAAACTTAATTGATTATTTACGTATTATCAGCATTATTATTATTATAATCGTCATCATCTCTTCTGTGTTGTTTTTGTTCATTTTTTTTTTTCAAACTTTGATTCATTAAAAAAAAAAAAAAAAAGAAAGTAAGTCAATAAATTAGCATGCGACCTCGGTCCCTGAAAGCCAATGGTTCAACCGTGTTACTGAGTGAGAGCGAGACAAGTGTTTGCAAATATCATGATGTATGTGCACTGGCAAGAAGTGTGTGTGTGTGTGTGTGTGTGTGTGTGTGTGTGTGTGTGTGTGAAGGGGACTATCTGAAATCCATCCCACCCTCAGAAGGACGGGGGGAGCCTTGCAGAAGGGATAGAGGGTTATTCTGGAGTCCATACAAAAAATAATTCGCTGTAAATATATAATATATATATTTTTACATATTTGAATATATTTACAAATATTCCCAGCACTATACATTATACTGTGTATTTTTTTTTTTCAACTTTTGTATTTGCGGGCTTACCAAGACAAAAAATAACAAAAAAAACAAAACAAAAAAAAAAACAGAGAAGTGACAATATTACAAAAATAAATGAGAGGCAGTGTCTGTATTGTATGCTGGCTTTGCTCCCCCCTCCTGTCGCGTTGCTAGTCCGCTCCAGTTCCAATCGTCCTGTCGTCCGTCCTGTTTCTCATGCCGGGTCCATGAATTGAAAAAAAACCCCCCAAAAAACATTCTAAAAGCTCGAGGTCGGACAGCGTCAAAGGAAAAACTGTGCGGAGCGAGCGAAAACCGTTCCCTTGGGAGCGAAGGTCCGCCTGCTCGGTCCGCGGGGTGGGGGGCTGGGGGGCGGTTCACTGACCGACAAGACAGAAAACCCCCTTTACCGTCGAAGTGTCTGGGGGGAAGGAATGGGGCGGGGTCGCTCCCAGGTAAGGGCGTTTTTGGAAGACGAGTTGTGGCCGGGGTAGGCTAGGAATGGGGACCGGAGAGGCGGTGGGCAGGGGCGGCAGTGGAGGCGGAGGGCGGAGGCGGGAAGCCAAAGGCTGGGGCGGGCGGGCGGGGCGAGGGTGGGCTCATCATGTTTTGACCGCTCCGTTGATGTGCTGGTACTTGGGGAGGCAGGGCTCGTCCGGCAGGGGGTCGTGGGAGAAGACGGAGTCGTCGCCCGAGGAGCAAGAGCTGCGGGTGTCCGGGAAGCTGGGGGAATACTGCTCTGCTGGAGCACACAGGTCCAGGTACTCCTGTCGACGGGCGGGGGGAGAGAGAGAGAGGGAGGGAGGGAGAGAGAGAGAGGGAGGGAGGGAGAGAGAGAGAGAGAGGGAGGGAGGGAGAGAGAGAGAGAGGGAGGGAGGGAGAGAGAGAGTTGACTCAGCATCTACTGATTCAGTGGCACAAGCATAAAAAACTGAAAGACAATTCAATTAACCAATTAAATTGAACTAAATACACAGTAGTAATGATGATAAGGTAATCACGATACGCATGAAAAATAATAAAATAAATTAAATAAAAAAAAATTATAGAGAAAGAGAGGGAGACGGGGGGGGGGGGGGGGGGGGTTGGTTGCCTGTCGAAAAAAAAGGGGCAAAACAAGAGGAAGCGAGGATAGCGCTGAGAAGCGCTCAAAGCGAGCGGGGACTTTCCAGGAGGACGGTAACAGAGAGGACTCAGTATTGCCGTCCTAATATTTACCCAAACTCATACCAGATCACTCTTTTTCTCTTTTCCTTTTTTTTTGTGACGCTTTGGCAGCGACTAATCTTGAATCGGACCCCGCAAGAAAACGTCTGAATGATAGTTAATAAGTGGCCCGCTGGAATGGGATGATAGCGGGGGCTCGGGGTTGACCCAGCTGCAGCCTGGGCTCGCTGCAAAAGCAGTTTTGGCGTTGTTTGTGAAGTGAGAGTAGACTTTGAGACTACAGAGCCACACACACACACACACACACACACACACACACACACACACACACACACACACACACACACACACACACACACACACGTAAATAAAAATCAAATTAGGAAAGATGAAAAGCCCAAGAAATTCTGTTATTCATTTTTGACTCAACCCAGAATTTTGCGGTTGTTTTGTGCTTTTCATCTCAGCTTCGTTTCTCTCTCTCTCTCTCTCTCTCTCTCTCTCTCTCTCTCTTGCTCTCTCTCTCTCTCTGGGAGGAAGAAGAGTTTTCGGGCTTTTCCAGAAAATGAGTACTGCCTTTCCAACCCCCCCCCCCCACAGCTAAGTACGTGGAGGCTCACATTACTGAAGGCCTCAACATCTGCCAGCGGTTTGGGGCAAAGGAAAAGGGAAGAAGAAGAAAAAAAAGACAACAAAAAGGCGCTTTATTACATCTCAAAAGTTCAAGCTCAACGTTGGGGCTTTTTTGGCATTGAAATGCATGCGAGGCCCCGGTCTCATAGCAGTCAGGCCCTGACAGATTTCCATTTCAACAACTGTGCACGGATATCGCACATGACATGGGGGGGTGGGGGGTGGAGTGGGGGGCACATGCCTTTATGGGGGGAACCAGGCAAGGCTGCAGCGGTCGGGCAAGGTTATGGGGCTGTGGCCCTGTCTGTGGCCATATCAGTCCTCAAGCAAACCGAGCGCCCACGAGATGGGTGGTAAGCCTGACCCGCCGGCGGGCCGCGGTGCGGCGCGGCCCGGAGGGGGGAATGCAGCGCCGCCGCGCCTCCTTTCATTCCGCTTCTACTTTCACTTTGAAACGGCAGAGTGGCAGGCCAAAGCGCTCGGCCCGGCGCCTCCGGGGGAAGGTCCGGCCGCCTCTCACCTCGTTCGTGTTGAGGGTGAGGATGCGATCCAGATCCTCCACCAGCTGCTTGAAGGTGGGTCTGTGTGAGGAGATGGCATGCCAGCAGTCTTTCATCATCATGTACCTGAGAGAGGGAGGGAGAAAGCGAGGTGAAGAGAGACGGGGTGAGACGGGAACAAGAGACAGCTCAGCAACGCGATACAGGCACATTTCCCTGTCTGTGTGAACATAAGCGGCAACGCTGCTCAGCTCCTCCTCACTTGTCTCTCTGACTTCCCAGGACTGCCTGTCAAGTGCGCTCCAGGTGATTTATGTCTCTGGACCCAGGTATCGTGGTATTAATGGAGCAAATCAGAGCTTTTTACAGGAGTTCTCTACTTTGTTGCTCCTCTATGGGCCGCGATGCCTGTTCTATGGCGGGGATTAAATGCTGTGGTACAGTGTGTGTAAGTGTGTATGTGTGTGTGTGTGTGTGTGTGTGTGTGTGTGTGTGTGTCAGTGTGCACGTCAGGCACTGCCCAGAGGGCAGAGTCTATCTACTGTATCGCCGGTCAAACCCATTCGGGCCAACAACGGGGCTGCACCATTGTCTGACTAGAGAGGAGCCATTGTAAAAAACAGGACATTGATAGGAGTCCAGAGCAGCTGTGTGGAGACCAGAGAGAGTGGCCATAGAGCCCTGGGGTGCATGGATCTGATGGAGACCGGGTCTCGAGTAGCCTCGGCCTTCTGCAAGTCTGTGGCTTGGCGTCAGACGTGTCGTTGGGGTGAGGTGGTTGCTGAACTACTACTACTACTGAATGGTTGCTGGTTTGACCTCTGCTAGCAGTAACTGTAGGTGCCTTGCTCGGGGGGCCCTGCTGAGCTTAAAGCAGCTCCGTCGCTTCTGCTCCGCTCTTTCCTTCGGGTCGCTTCTGTCCCCGGTCTCCTCGTTCTCGTACTTTACTTCGTAAAGGAAGTTACTCACAATTCGTTGGTGCAGTTGCCGGGCTTGTCCATGCGATGGCCCTCTTTGAGCAGCTTGAAGAGCTCTTCGACCGGGATCCCAGGGTAAGGGGAGCCCCCCAGCGTGAAGATCTCCCACATCAACACCCCAAAGGACCAGCTGAGGGAGGGGGGGGGGGGAGCGAGAGAGAGAGAGAGAGAGAGAGAGACAGGCGCAACCATCGACATTATTCTGACAAACATTCATGCCGCCACATTAACGACCGGAGCGAGGACGTGGGCTGCCCTCGCACCAGAGGATTACTCCGCGGTGACTCTTTTAGAAGCTATGACGCTAACAGTTTTCCGGAGCCGAAAGCCTCCGGCCCTCCCTGCTGGATGTAACGATATGTTCCCTCTCACGTTAATGTCGATCACTGAGGCAGCGCCGCGCGGTTCACAAGAGGCCACAACAACGGTGCGACTGTGGCTGCCTCGGCGGCGTCTTTTATCCCCGACCTCTGCCCGCGCGTCGGCGACCCGCTCTACAGGCTTGTGGGTGGTGCCACTCTCGCCCTGCCCCGAGACTAAATTCGCGCCTGGCTGGACGGTCACGCTGGTTGGCACCGTCCGGTCACACCGCGACCAAACAAACAGCCGGGCCACCCACAGGGCAGAAGAGTAGGAGCGGAGGAGCCCGTTAACTAACGACCACTTCCCTTTCATTTCACAATCGACGTCTCCGTTCCGCTGATACCTATCAACGCCTTGACGCCAGCTGATGAACAGCTCGACCGTGCGCCCAAGGAGTTATTTTTGCACCTAGAGCCTGCTGGCTTTGTGGCGGCAACAAAGGAGCGTACTATACCGAGGTGAAACACACACACTGGTGCGTGCCGGGTGCCGTTTTTTGTGGCCATTGGGTGATGAGAGGTGGGTCTGGGATTTATCTGGGACTCCGCTCTGTTTACACAGCCAGCCACAGGTTTGTCCTCCACTCTCGCTCTCTCTCTCTCTCTCTCGCTCTGTCTCTCTCTCTCTTTCCCTTTCTTTCCGTTTGTTGGTACACTCAGCTGATTCCCTTTGACGGCAAGGAACCGTCGCTCGCCGCTTTGCCGTTCCCGTCGCTCCGTGCAGGTTGACACTAAGGCACTAGCACACGTGTCTCAGTGCACAATATTGTGCAAGCGCATAAATGATGTGCACAATGAATGTTTTTGCATGTTTGCGACTATCCATATTAATTTGCAACACTCCCTCTCGCAAACTCTTGCTCGGCGTGCCTGTCAAACAGAGGGATTTTAGGTTTCCAGCCGGCGGACATGACAGAATCAAATGGTGAGAACAGCAACATCTGTCATGTCCGCTGGATGGAAATCTAAACTCCCTCCCTCTGTCAGGCTGCGACGCATGTCAAACGGGGCTGCGGGGGGGCGGGGCCGCAGGGGGCGGGGCTACGTCCAGTGACGCTGCGAGGGTTGCGATTGGAGACGAAACAGCCAGTCAGGATTGGACCTTCTCAAATTCTCTGATTGGTTGATTTTGTGGCAAAAGGTTTTTGTGCGCAGGCAAAGTTGAGCGCGTTAATATGGATAAAACATGCAAATACATTTATTGTGCACAGAACACATTTTTGATTGCCGAAATAATTGATGTGCTGGCAAAATACATTTTTCTGTGCCCAAAATCTCCCATTGCTTGCTCAGGAAAAAGAGGCACAAATATGACGGCATCAGAGAACACTCGCTCGATCGGGGAGGATCATTCAGGGACCTGAGTTTAGCCGGCAGGCCGACCTTTCCATTTAAACACAATCCGTCCTGTCCGTCTGACTCCGCCTACATCCGCAGCGTGTTTGCTTTACGGTGCCGCCTTATGTGTGTTCACGTTATTGACGGAGAGCGACATGAATATGAATGTGGCAGCGCAGCGATCAATGAAGGCATCAGTGGAACCAATCAAAATGGAACAATCTGAGCGCAGCAGCAGCAGCAGCAGCAGCAGCAGCACGGCGGCGGTGAATACTGTCTTCTCCTTAACTTAGCCCACCCGCGTGACATGATCTCACTGCAGATCCATTTTAAAAAGCAAACAAACAAATATGGAGGCGGGGGGCGGGGGTTGTTGCAGTGGTCGGGTTTCCATTGGAAAGTAATTTATTCATTTAATCTGATGTCATTTATGGATCCGTCTGGCCACTACCCCAGGTCTGGGGGTGGGAGCGTTCCACCTCCACTGCCGGTCCGGTGCACCGTCACCACCCCCCTCCTGCAGCCCACCCAGGCACCAGCGTCTCCGTGCGGCCTCTCCGTCCACAATTTGAAAAAAGCTAATTACGTAAGTGAGCGACAAAATGTCATTAGTGTCGAGTGCTGCACAAAGGCCCACAGGCTTCAACCGGTTCCGACTGGCCCAGCAAGGCTATCGATTGGCAACGAGCTCATCCGCGCGCGCACGTGCACACACACACACACACACACACACACACACACACACACACACACACACACACAAACACTCACTTAATTCCTGCTAACTGCGCGCTTCACTGGATGCACATGCTCGCCCCCCACCTCCCAAGGGTTGGCACGCAACGCATTTATTTTAAGTGTCCCACACACACACACACACACTTGATGTTCAAAGCAGAGAACTTCAATCAGGACTGTCAATCAGTGAGCTAATGAGGCGTAGCTTGTGGAGCTAGTTCTGTCAGACAACTCGACGGCGCCACACGCTTCCAGGCCCTTATATGGGGCCAATCCCTCCTGCCCTGCCTGCCAACTTCCTGCTTTACTTCCTGCTTTACTTGCTGCGCTCCCTCCACCTCCCCTGCCTCCACCTGTTGGGCTCTGCTCTTCTGTCCAATGGGGGGATTCCAGCTCGTCACTCCTATATTTCCATCTTATTTAGTATGTCTATGTTTTCTGTACAACTCACCAGGAGTGATGAGCAGTGGAGCCCAGACGCCCAAACTCAAACCATGCCAAATAAATAAAAGATCATTTTAGATTAAATCTGAGAGTCTGTCAGCATCACGGAGAGGCCGTGGCTCGGCTCTTTCTATGTTTTTGAATGAGTGCTCTTGAGCCAGACAGAGAGAGAGACAGACACGGGGAGACAGGGAGAAGAAAGCCGCAGGTCAGCTGTACCGAAACCAGATGAATGAAAAGTGTGTGTGTGTGTGTGTGTGTGTGTGTGTGTGTGTGTGTGTGTGTGTGTGTGTGTGTGTGTGTGTGTGTGCGTGCATGTGGGGAAGATTATTTGAAGGGAGGGAACGACTCCAAAAGGATGAACCACATGTAGGGAAGTGTTTGTGAGCAAGGGGGGGTGGGGGGGTGCTAAAGGATGAGGCCCCGACTGGAGCTGCAGTGTTGTTGCATTCGGACATGAAGTAGGGTCTGGGGGGGGGGGGGTACTTCCGTGCAAGGGGCGGAGGAGCGGGGCCCCCCTTCCCGGGGCCCTTTGAAGCCAACCAGATTAGTAACACGGCATTGGCTGCAAGTCTAGCGTGAAAT
Source organism: Zeus faber (assembly GCF_960531495.2). Classification (NCBI taxonomy): domain Eukaryota; kingdom Metazoa; phylum Chordata; class Actinopteri; order Zeiformes; family Zeidae; genus Zeus; species Zeus faber. The sequence continues at coordinate 27,491,836 of NC_137202.1, forward strand.
CCGCACTTTCGCCACAGAGCGGCCAGCGGTCCTTAAAAACCTGAACCCCCCCAACCCCCACCTGAAAAACACAGCCCTACATCAAAACACCCCACCCGCCCGCCCCACCCGCCTCCCGCTTTCCTCCACAACACAACCACGCCGAGCAAACTGAAAGACGGAGCAAACCCGGGCTCGACGCTGCTGGACTAAAACGGACAAACAATGTGAGGAAAGGTGAGAGAGAGAGAGAGACAGAGAGAGAGAGAGACAGAGAGAGAGAGACAGAGAGAGAGGAGAGAGAGAGAGAGAGAGAGAGAGAGAGAGAGAGAGAGAGAGAGAGAGAGACAGAGAGAGAGGGAGAGAGAGTGAGGGAGAGGAAGAAAGAAACGCGAGAGAGAGAGAGAGAAAAATAAACTGAGAAAGAGTGAGAGGGGCGTGCGAGGAGAGGGTGAGGTAGTACTTACACGTCACTTTGGTGTGTGTACACTCGGTCAAACAGAGCTTCGGGCGCCATCCATTTCACCGGGAGACGACCCTGGATACGTACACACACACACACACACACACACACACACACACACACACACACACACACACACACACACACACACACACACACACACACACACACACACACACAGACCAGGGGTCAAGGAGTGACCTAGTTGCACTTTAACAAACACGCCTAACGAAAAAAAAAACAACAACCCTGGCATCTTTCATTTTCTGCCCGATCAGCAGGTTTTAATTCACTTATCGATTCAGTGATTTCAGCGCTGGGTTTGTTTTTTGTTTTTTTCGCTTCTACCTCGAAGCTCGGGAATTATCAGAGCGTTGACTGAAAGGTAACTTCAGTGGAGTTGGTTATCGTCACTGCAACGACTGAAAGACTAAGCGTGTAATTGCGAACGTGCTGGGCGATCAAAACCATCAACACAGTAATCGCCGCAAAACATTTTTCCTCTATGTCGAAATGAAACAAGCCTGATGGTTTCAATAACGTCCTTCGCAGATTTGTTCATTTCTAGAAGCGTTGGGCAGGCGGCCACCGGGAGCCAATCGGTTTGGACAACCTAAAGCTGACCTTTCTCTAGGCAATTAGGTTTGTCGACACAGAAAGAAGCCCCGCCCCCTTCCCTCGTGAGTAGGTTGCGTTTGTAAACACAGCGGCAGAATCTTCCACAATGAGCAACTCGGAGGAGGAGGGAGAGGATGCATCCTTGACAAATGAGGGCCACACATGGACAGTTTAGTTCTTTTAGATATTAAAGATCCGACCCAAAGCAGACGGTAAATATTCATTGTATAAAAGGTGTAGATGAGACGTGCCGATGAAGACGGACACCACAACATTTTTTATTTTAATTATTTTGTTTTTGTTTTTATCTGAATTTTATTGAACCAAAATGTTAATCAAAGGAGCTGCACTCGTTAACTTCCCTTACTTACATTACTTAAGTTCAAGTTCAAGTTCAAGTTCAAGAGATTATTTGTCACATACATATACATACGGTCATACATATATGCAGTGAAATGTCATGACACCTGGTGATTACGCACAATAAGCTCTATAAGCTCTAAAAATACTAAAACATACCAAAATGTGCGTAATCGACACAAGGTGCTCATATAACTTACATGAGCTGCGCAAAGTTCAATATATAAAGATACTGTTTTGCATTTTATTATTATAATTATTTGATTTATTATTTAATTTCCCCCCTATTTCTATTTGAGATTCATTTTGTAAAAAAAAATAGGATGAATGCTGCTTAAGTTTTGTTGAAACTTTTTTTTTTTGAGATGAGATTTTTATTGTAAGACTAGTGTTTTCTTTGGACAAGTTCATTCCACCAATGAATGTGTTTTTAAAATGCATCCTGACATACAACTATGTTCTTTACTTCAAAAAAAACTATAGTTGGGCATTGTGCAGTGAGCAGTGATTTTTATCCACGTCGTTAAAAAAATATCCTTCTGACAGACAACTCTTAGACATATTAAATAAGATGGAAATATAGGAGTGACGAGCTGGAATCCCCCCATTGGACAGAAGAGTAGAGCCCAACAGGCGGAGGCGGGGGAGGTGGAGGGAGCGCAGCAAAGCAGGTAAGGCGGGCCTAAAAAGGACGACCCATATAAGGGCGTGGAAGCGCGTGGCGCCGTCGAGTTGTCTGACAGAACTAGCTCCGCAAGTTACACCTCATTTATCGAATGGTATGAAATATTTGATCATTTTTGGCCGTATCGCCCGGCACCCCATGACAGTGGCTGGGATTATTTTTTATGCATTTAAAAAAATAAAACATTGCAAACTTTGATACTTGAAACCACGTCAACAATGCCACAGTTTGCCAAATACCTATTTTGTTTACAAGCGGCATTCCGGGTCGCGAAGACAAAAGGCCTGATGAATGGGGCAGATAAAAAAAGAAAAAAGTCCTAATGCCGGCACTGTATCTGCCCCCCCGCCTTCATCGTCAGCCTCACCGCCGACGTCAGCGCGCATTGTTCCCCTGTTTGATGCTGTTATGGGCTGTTTGGTGTTGGTGTGGTCGGCCTCCCGTCTGGACGGCGGTGCGTGTAAACGGAAAAGGCAGCCGTGCGTAGTTAAATGAGGACGAGCTGTTCCGCGGCATGGGAAAGACGCCGCTCGGTCTTCTGCTATGGAGATGTCAATTCCATCTCAAGCCTCTATTTCTCTCCCTCCCTCTCTCTCCCTCTCTCTGTCTCTCTCTGTCTCTCTCTCTCGTTGCTCGCTCGCTCTCTCTCTCTTTTTTTGTCAGTTAATTGTATAAGTGTCTCTGAAAAAGGAACAAGAGAGCGAGGGATAAACGGGGCCGAGCTTCCAGAACCACTGCATTCACAGGAGGCCTGGGAACCCGCGGCCACTGCCAAGACACAAGCTGGGAGAGCCCGGAGACGAAAAAGAGCGAGAGAGAGAGAGGGGGCGAGGGACGATGAGGGATGGGAGGGAGGAAGAGCGGGACGGGCGGCCTCTGCTCTCGCACGTCCGAGCCGGCTTTGGAAAACTTAAGCCCGATGCCCACTAGAACCGGCGGCATTCAGTCCGCATTGGGGCGGTAATTCAAAGGGAATTTAAAAAGTAATTGGAAAAACATTGACATTTTACCATCTATTGATACCATTCATCAGAGTGGCTGATACGACACAACATTATGGATTCATGGTCAAATTGGCCTATCTGGTACTGCTCGGTGCAATCATGTATATTTGTTAAAATCCAGTCAACTCAATTCTACCAATTCATTGGTTTGGAGAAAAAAAGATTTGGTCCAAATACAGAGATGGACGATGGATCAAGCTTCACTCTGAATCCTGTTGTTTTGCACCAAGACTGCACACGGACCCGACGCAGAGCAGGCTTCGCAGAGTTGAACGAGAACCTTCTGAAATGCGATGCTGCGCTCGGCATCAAGGAAGTTGTGGGTTTTCGGGGAGCGAGACTCACGTTGGTGGTTTTCTTGTAATAGTCGATGTTGTGGACGTCCCTGGCCAGGCCGAAGTCGGCGATCTTCATGACGTTGCTCTCGGTCACCAGGACGTTCCTGGCTGCAAGGTCTCTGTGTATACACTGGGGTGGAGCAAGAGAGAGAGAGAGAGGGGGAGAGAAGAGGGAGATGGGTTGGGGGGCGGGGTCAGTCTCAGTCTGAATGGGCCTACTCTACACCAGTGATTCCCAAAGTGGGGTCTGGGGACCCCCAGGGGTCCGTGGCAGTGAGCCGGCGTGGTCCGTGAAAAATAACTTTTCTCTCTGTGTCCTTTGAAGAGGTACATCTTTTAATTTCCAGAAATATGATACTCTCATAGCCCTGTCTCCATACTTTACTACATTTCTCTTGATTTGTGTTGTGATATTTTGTGTCGCTGCAACGTTACTTGTTCATTGAACTGATGTGAATTGAATTGAATACATTGTTTTTATATTCTGTATTTTTCTGTAACACATTTCCCTTGATTTGTGATTTGTTTCTTCATAACCTGTATAGAGGTGTGGGAAATAGGCCTAATACCAAATATTTATTTGGGGGGGGGGGGGGGGCTTTCTCTCATCTGAGGGGGGGTCCTGGCTTGAAAAAGCTTTGAGAACGACTGCTCTACACAATGTTGAAATGAAACATCACAGCGTGGCGGTGGCATGTGATCACCTTTAAAGTCATGGCATTGAGAATGTCATTGAATTCCATGACACCACTGCAGGTGCCTGGGGAACACGCCTGGATAAGTAGAAGATTCCAGACGTAGCACGTCAGACATACGGCACACAAGATGTTTGTCTGTAGGGGAGCGCATGTGCAAGCCTGTGTGTGTCTGTGTGTGTGTGTGTGTGTGTGTGTGTGTGTGTGTGAGACCAACACTGTGTTCTGTCACATTCCGACGGTGCGAGGGGGGGCCAATGCGGGAGGCTTTCCCATTGTGACCACATGACGGAGAGGCTTTTGTGGTGGTGGCGCGAGACAATGCGGGGACCGGACTGGGACCGGAGTGAGGTTTTTTGTTTTTTTTAGGGGGGAATATTCCCACACGGTGACAGCACGCGCAAGATAATTCCTACGGCGCGGGAAAATAGGCGTTCCAGGCGGTTTGTCCCGACCTCCAGCACGCTGTCCGGCCAGAGCGAGCGTGAGCCGAGAGGGATCGCTGCCCCCCCCCCGTGTGGGATATTACAGCAAAACGTAGCTTCTGTTTCAGTTTGTATTATTAGCTCAGAATTATTGCACAAGGGCATCTCCATGACGACATCAGGACGAGGTCTTTATTGTTTCAAATGCGGCTCCGTTCAAAGCTATAACCATCAGTTTGCATCTTGTGGCCTCAATGATAAATGATAAAAAAAATAAGTGTGTGTGGGTGCGTGTGTGTGTGTGTGTGTGTGTGTCCCGTACCTTCTGCGACGCCAGGTACTCCATGCCCCGTGCCACCTGGTAGGTGCAGGAGACCAGGTCCTTGAAGGTGAGCTGCTCATCTGAGACGCGGGCGATGTCGTAGGAGTACTCCATGCCCGGGGGCCGGCGCGCTCGCAGGTACTCCCTCAGGTTGCCCTTGGAGGCGTACTCCACGATCACGTACAGAGGCCCTGCAGCACCGCGGCACACGAAAAAGAACACACACACACACACACAGAACGTCAGGGCCGCGCCCTCATCTGAGCCGACGCGTAATGGATCCATTCTTAGGGGCGGGTGGAAAGACGGGAGCGGCCTCTTTTTAGAAATCTTGGCCGTGAGAACCAGAGCTTGACAAACAAGACCTACGCCTGGCCAATATTTACAAAGAAAGTGAGGAAATCGCTGTCCACGGGTAAACCAACAACATTCCCCAATACAAGGTACCGTCATATCCTAACCCGAAAAATACTAATCATTGACAAATTGATGTTGATCATGAATTTGTCTTTGATTTGTTGCTTTGATTTGCGATAAACAGCAGCAGGAGTCTCCACGTCCAGCGAGTTCTTGAGAATACAAGTACAGATGTGTACAGGCAACGTATTCATTTATTTATTGTGTGTCTGTGTGTGTGTGTGTGTGTGTGTGTGTGTGTGTGTGTGTGTGTGTGTGTGTGTGTGAGTATTTCAGTGCAATGTTTTCTTCGTGTTCTGTACGGCTCCGTCGCTGCTGCAGCCCCCGTCCACAGAAAACCAGGAAGCCGACCTCAAATAACCAAAAATGATGACTCCCTCCTCACCCTCCTGCGTGCAGGCCCCCAGCAGGTTGATGATGTTCTTATGTTTGCCGATCATCTTCATCATCTCCATCTCCGACACCAGGTCGGACAGGTCCTTCTCCGTGGCGTCATCTGGGGGCGGGGGCGGGGTTCGGTTAGTGAAAAAAACAAAAAACACACAGGCACACACTGACTCGTCTCTTAACCCCCGTTCGCTGGAGTCGGGAGCTGCAGGTGGTCACGGCGGCGGAGGGGCGGAAGGGCGGAGGGCGGAGGGGCGTGGCTGAAGCCAACAGAAGCCTCCTTTCAGCGGCGCGCGGAGAAATTAAACTACGCTCCCTCGACCTGGACTCATTACCTGGCAGCGCGGGCTCCCGTTTCACGGGGCCGGTTGAGGTGGACACGCCGACATAGCGAGCATTCTTCTGCGCCATTACCTTTGCTTTTTTTTGGTTGGGAGGGCTCTCTCCATATAGGCCCCCCCCCCACCTGAACTACCTTTTTATTAACGGCGTTGTGACTCGCCTCTTTGTGTGGACGCTGAGGCCAGCTGCTGGGTATGTGACCGCCCCTCAAACACACATTGACCCACCCCACCCCACCTTAAAGCCGTCACTCAGCAGGGGCCAATAATGAATAATAACGGCGTCCCTCGGGCTCCTCCGCGGCCCCTGCCGAACCCCTCGCTCCAGTAAGGTAGGGATCCTATGGCAAAGGGTTTGTAAAGGGGCTTTTACACACACACGCACACGCACACACACACACACACACACACACACACACACACACACACACACACACACACACACACACACACACACACACAAGAGCGTGTGTACCTCCTGTAGTGTGTATTGGGTTTGAAGTACACAGCAACTGGATGCACAATTTAGTATCTGAGGAGAGGCATCCTGTACTCCAACTAAACCTTAATTAACTTAATTAAACTCATTCGGAAGCTGCTGGGCCGAAACAAAGACGCTCAGACGTCCACCTGCAGGGGCTGTTTAACCCCCACCCCCCTCCGAGGTCAGTGCCCCCCCCCCCACACACACACACACACAGGAGATACAGTTACCGCGTAGAGAGCGCCGCTTACCTTTCAGCATCTTGACGGCGACGGTCACGGCCTCCTTGGGCTTGTCCTTATCGACGCCCAGGGCCTCGGCCATCACCACCTGGCCAAAGCAGCCTTCACCCAGGGGCTTACCCAGCGTCAGCCTGAGGAGCAGAGGGGGCCCCAGAGGGGACACGTGAGCCCGAGCGCCGAGTTGGAGACGCAACCAAACCAGGCGGGGAGCAAGTTTACCCATCTTGGAATCTCTCTCTCTCTCTCTCTCTCTCTCTCTCTCTCTCTCTCTCTCTCTCTCTCTCTCTCTCTCTCTCTCTCTCTGCCCCCACCCTCCCTAAAGTGTGGTAGTGGCACACTGTCGGCGGTCAGTGCCATGTTGGTCGGCACCAGAGACAGTGGTGACAGTCACCCGATTAGAGAGAGAGAGAGAGAGAGAGAGAGAAGATGCCCTGTTCAGATGATATTTGCCCGGATCTGGCCGTACGAAGACAAAATGTCTGCGACCGGGGACAAAATTCTCCACGCAGCCGCGGTGATGGAGTTTGGAACGGCACCGGGAGCTGGGGGACGAAAGCCACAGCGAACGAGCCAATGAGAGCGCAAGAGGAGACCGGGTAGGGGGAGTAATATAGAAGCGGAATGTGGAATATATGGAATATGGAATGCAGTATATTTGAAAAAAAAAGGAATATCAGGTATTTTCATTGCACTCCGCTGTTTAGGGCCTCATTTATAATAATAATATATAAAGAATAATTCACCCCAAACTGCAGAATTAACCCATGCAGTCTCCCCACCACATTCCCCTCCGAGTTTACGCGATGTCCCTTTTTTTCTTTGGTCGGCGCAAAATAAACAAGCGGACACGCAATGAGAACAGCAAACCTTTTCACTATAAAGCCCCATGAGTCATTTTGTCTAGTCATGTGGAAAAACACCTCAGCATCAGTCTCAGCATCATGTGGTGTGAACACCCACATCCCGGACAAAAAGATTTTGGGGGGGAAAAAGAATCGTGGGGCCTGTGGGCACCTTAAGCTGTGTACCCCGAACCTTCTAGCCAGGAAGTCCTCACATCTGGATGGCGCTGCTTTTAAATATATATATCAGGGAAGAATTTACACGCACGCACGCACACACACACACTCACATACACACACACACACACAGAAACACACACAGACACAATGCTACGCCGTCATCCTTCTCGCTACAGCCAGCCTGCTCTGACTGGTTGATTGACAGGTGTTGGGCCCGCCCCTCACTCCCTTCCCAGCGTCCCGGCTGTATAAACAGTCACACTGTTGGCCGTGAAGTGCGAGGCCCGAGGCCAGTGAGCTGTCGCAGTAACACAATCCCCTGTCTGTCCACACACACACACACACACACACATGCAGACATGCACACGCACACGCACACACACACACACACACACACACCACCTCCACTGCCACGGCACTCTCAATAGCGTCCATTCTGTCCGTCACAGCACACATTAGTGCCCATTGCAATTTCAAACATGTTCGCGTCTCGCAGTGTTCCAACACCATTCCAGAGAAGCCCCCCCGCCCCCACCCCCCTGGGTGCTGGAATGATGAGCCGCGGAAAACACCAGAAACATAATGAGAGGGGGGGGGGGGATTCAAATCAAGAATTTGACTAAAAAAGCTCCATGTGAACCTCTGTGAATAATTTAGAATAATGAAATAATGAGGAACGATTTTGTATGATGAGATTTTCATCCAACCCGTTTAAAGCTGCGCAACTTTTAAAGCGAAGGCAAGGCCTGTATATATATATACATATAGTCAAGAGTTCTCCCCTACTTTTTTTTTTCTCTTTAAGTCCCGAAGGCAGGAAGCCGTAAAGGCGGCGTCAGCTTGCCTGCCGAAAACCGGCCGCGGTGCGACTGGAACTAAATGGGAAACTGCGCCCCCCCTGGCGATCTGCCTCTCGTGCATGGGGGAGCCTCCTCGTGCGGCAGCAGGAGTGGAGCTCTGGTTCTAATCGCGGGCCAGTGCACACAGCCCTTACTCATTACAGTTAGTCATTGTTGTTGCAGTCTAAAACTAGGAGGGGCCAATATCACCGAGCGCTGACAACACAGTCATCCGGGTGTCTGCCGTGGTGGTAATCCAGGCGTCAGCAGCTACCGTTGACTGGCGACGGTAGCCGCGGCTGGACCGGACGTTTCGCGCCAACCCCCCCCCCGCGCGCGCGGCGCTCACCTGTCCCGGGCGAACTCCCAGCGGGGGTCCTCGGGGAGGTCGTACTCGGGGATGGGCTCGTCGTGGGCCGAGCTGCGCCTGGTGGTGATGCGGACCAGCGGCGTGCTGGAGTTCATGGAGGAGCTGGAGTCGGCAGACACCTGCGGGGGGAGAGAGAAACTGGCTGATCACCACATTCTGGGTTGACAGGTTCAAACGCAGACAAGGGCGGCGCTAGAGGAGAGAGTATCAAGGGCTGTGCGCTAGTGTGTGTGGTGTTTTAAGAATATTTAATGCCCTGGTATGAAAAATGTTTCCATTTACACTAATTAAAATTCAACATTCATAGGCAAGTATGCATTCATTTGTTCATTTACATATTTAACGTATTTTAGCAAAAAGCGAATAGATGAGAAATGGGGCCATCAGAGTAAAAGTTGAATCTGTGTGTGTGTGTGTGTGTGTGTGTGTGTGTGTGTGTGTGTGTGTGTGTGTGTGTGCTAACCACCTTGTCGCAGTCCCGCCCCCGTGGGACGCCTTCATCTGCGTAACCCTACCTTGTCGCAGGAATCGGTTTCGCCCGGGGAATGCGCTCCCGCACCTTTTTTTTTTTTTTTTTGCACCTTTTTGGAGTTGTTAGTTGTGGTTACCCTTTCCCTTGAGGGAAAAGCGTCGGTGCCCCCACACACAGATTATAAATCCTGCCTTAATTACGGGGTTGCTGCTGTGGGCGATGCCCTGAGATTCCTTTCGTTTTGGAACGAGGCCGTGAGCCCAGCGTGGATTTTGTCGCTTTTCGAGGTTGGGTTGTTCAGGACTCTTGCGTCAGAAAGGAATTGATTAAGAGAGTCAATTCATCCTCCACCCTGGCATTCAATTGACCTTTGGTTTCCTGTTCCTTACCTCGCTGTGTCATCATTTACACACTTTCATGAAGTTGTTGTAGTATCTAGTATTTGGAGTAAACCGCCTAAAGTACAGGCTACTCTACCTCACCTTGTATTTCAGTATGTCGTTTTCAGCTTCTAAGCGCGTGTGTGCGTGTGTGTGTGTTGTGGCCTCCTCTAGGGGTGTTAGATGCCTTTTGGAACTCTTTATCTACTTTCTGTTACCTGGCGGCGCAGCGGGATCTGCTTGCTGAGCTTGTGGACGGCCGGCTGGCCGCCAAAGTCGGGCTTCTTGGCCGTGTTGCGCATGCGGCACACCACCACGATCACCACCATGCAGGCGATGAGGAAGACGCCCACGCAGTAGATGGCGATCTCCACATAGTCCGGCGACGTCATGCCCTTCACCAGCTCATCCTTGTTGGCTGAGGGACGTTGATAAAGAGGTGGCGGGGGTTGGAGGTGTCATCATAGAGGAACGGTAGATAGAGGCCACGCGCCAAACATGTAGAAGACGAACACACGGGGCTCACAGACAACCTCAACAACCACGACAGGAAGAGCGACGTGAGACGTGTTGTTTAAACTGAACAATGGTTCTACAGTCACCGTGCTCGCTCTCTCCCTCTCTGTTCTAGCCCCTTTTTCTCCCTTGATGACTTTCCCTCCGTTTCCACAGCGCCGCACAGGGCTTACCAGCATGTGTGTGTGTGCATGTGTGTGTGTGTGTATGTGTGTGCTTGTGTGTGCATGCGTGCGTGTGTGATCGTAAATTTGAGCCCATAGACAAGCGTGCACGCGTGTCTGCATTCCACGGTTCTGCTGGAGGCATGCACACAATCACACACACACACACACACACACACACACACACACACACACACACACACACACACACACACACACACACAAACACACACACACGTTCAGGAATGACGGAAGACCGCACACTCTACATCACAGACGCAAGGCTGCAAACGAGAGTGGTGTCCTCAAGAGGTTGCATATGGCTGTAACTTCCTGTACTTCCCCAGGAAAAGGGCTAAATATGTGAGTATGCGGTCGCGTGCACCTGTGTGTGCGTGCGTGTGCGTGCGTGCGTCTGTGTGTGTTTGCAAGCATTTTGCACATGTATATGAGACCTGACAAACTGACTGGTTAATGCATGGTTGTAGTGCATGTCCGGACCAAAAGTCACTTGGCTGGTCCAGTGTGTGTGTGTGTGTGTGTGTGTGTGTGTGTGTGCGTGTGTGTGTGTGTGTGTGTGCGTGCGTGTGTGCGTGGTGGGCTACACGTGCTGTTGCGACTAGAACCTTTTCTCCAGTCTGCCTTGTAACCTCTGGTCCAGAAACCACAGAGAGTACAGAAGCCACAGTCGCCGTGAGCACAGATACAGCACAACGGGGGTAACAAATTACACATAATACTCCCAGAGGAGCAGGCCTGTGTTCATTACGTTTCACTGTTTGGAGACAAAACAAAGCTATTATCTTGTTACGACATCTAGAGGTCCTTGTTTTTTTTTTTGGGGGGGGGGTGTTTTCCAGGGAGGGATGCTGGATACTACGGCTGTGGGGTTCAGATGGATAACTACACTCATTGATTTTTATTTGATGGTGAAGACATCGCGTCTGACGCAAAGAGGAAAAGTAGACAAACACACACACAGCCCCACACTCGCAGGTCAACGTACACATACAACAACAAATATAACGTTTAACACACACAACGTGAGACCATGTAGAAGTCAAGATTGAAGCATTTGGCCCCGATAATTGGGAAAGCCGGGCCAACAACATACCAATGCTGAGCTCTGACTTTCCATCCTTATTTCAGAGGGAAATAAGGATCTCAAACATAACAGACAATTATCTGGGCCCCGGGGGGGGGGGGGGGGGGGCATTCAGTAAAAAGACAGATTACTTTGCATGCAGATTCTGAACTACAGTGTATGTATGAGTGTGTGTGTATGACAGAGAGGGAGAGACATAAAGGGAAGGAAGGCGCAGTCCCTTCTTCTATGGAGTCTGGAGACACTCGAGCTGCACTTCTGTCCGTCTGAGAAAAATATAATAACAATAACCAGAACACAGCGACGGGTAGACGGGTCCTTCCCTCGTTGCCTTTTTTATTTAATAGCTTTTTATTTAAGCACCGAGTATGAGGCCATTTGCTGCCTCAGAATAATAAGGCGCACCCTACGAGCCTTGGCTCCTGTCGCTGTCGCACCGGCGCTGAACAGACGCTGCCCAGCGTCCATCCGGACGCAGAAAAGTCAAAGCGCCTCAAATAACTCCAGACCTCCGCGCCGAGCGCTCAGGCTGCGCCTCTCGAGTGCCTTCGGACTCCTGAAACATCGGCGACGCGAGCGGGACATGCACACGGGTGTGTGTACGTCTACGTGTGTGTATATATATAGGTATATATACCTGGAAGCACCGTCAACCAAGCAGTGTGATAGGAGATCCCAATAGAATTACCAGCCAAGCAGGTATACTCCCCAGCGTCCTCGAAAGTTACATTGGGCAGGTAGAGAACCTCTATCTCCTTGTCTGTGGTGTTTACACCTGCCGTCTGAGAGGAACCAAGGAGGGAAGGAGTGGGCGGAAAGGCCGGAGAGCAAAAGGGAAAGTGTTTGAAGATAAAAGGAGGGCAAGAATTGGAAAAAAAAAGGGGGGGGGTGGAGGGAAGATAACAGGGCAGAGAGAGAGAGACAGAGAGAGAGAGAGAGAGAGAGAGACATGAGACCCACAACACCAGAAGAGGAATATAGAGTATCTGGATCCACCACGGCCAAGGTCCCATCTAGAACAAAGGATGGCGGGAAGTTCTGTTTGGAGGGTCCGGGGGGGAGTGAGGGTGTGATAACAAAATGGAAACCAAGCAGGAGCAGGAGGAGTAAAACCAGCAGAACATAAAGGAGGGAGAAAAAAAAACATACAGAAACAATAAACCATTAACCCAAAAAAAACAAACACAGTTTCCCTTCACCGCCAGTGAAATGGTACCAAGTGGAGCCCGCCGGCCCCCGGCAGGGTCAGTCCGGTCCATCCATCCTGGGACTGGGCACATGCACACCCCAAAAAATAAAGGGAAACCACGATAAACAACGGGAGGGAGAGAGAGACACGGAGAACACCTCTGCATAGCGAGACCGCGAGACGACGAAAGATCCGAATTTCAATCAGAAAGGTCAGAGAGTGCGGGATCCCACCAGCGCTTCCACGACGGCGAACAGCTGAGGGGGGAAGACCAGGATCACCGGATACAGAACCAAAAAAAAAGAAAAAAAAGGAGGGGAGTGGGGGAGGACCACCGAGACGTCACCCAAAATAGAACCACACCACACCACAAGGCACACCAGGGGGCAGTGGGGACTGGATCCCGGTTCACCACCACACTGGAGGGGTTCAGGCAGACGGGGAGGGGTGGGGCAGGGATAGGGGTGCGGGTGGTTGGGATGGACCGGACGGCCGGATAGATTCGGGGGCCTCTGTGGGTGGGATGGGGGTTGGGGGTGGGGGTGGTGGGGGGTGGGGGGTTACCTTGGATGACAGTCAGCCAGCCCGACTGGTTGGCCACCCCTATATAATTGGAGACTTTACAGATGTATTCTCCGGCGTCGTCCTCCGTCACATTGGTGAGGGTGAGCACCTCCACGTCGGAGCTGTTAATGCCCGAGTGCTGGAATCCGCGTACACACACACACGCACACACACACACACACACACACACACACACACACACACACACGTGCACGCACACAAATACACGCACACATACGCCCACGCACCCACAAGCCGGTGTGAAAGTGGACAGACGTAAACACATAAATAGATACAGGCACCTCCATCACACCACACGCACATACATCAATACGGAGATTTGAGCAGGAAAAGAGACCAAACACGGGACCAAGTGGTGTTTTTGTGTTTGTTTCTTACTCTATCAGAGCTGTAAGGAGAGGAGGAACAGGACAAGAACCGCAACCCAAGGATGAAGAACAACAACTACTCAAAAACAGCAGGGGACTGGTCGTTAGTCGCATCGTAATACAGCAAATACCAAAACAAATGTGTGAAATCAGCGAAAAAACCCCCCCCAAAAAAAACAGCAAAGGAAAAAAAACAAACCAACGAAAACGGAGGAGGGAGATCTTTGGGGCGGATGGAAGGAAGGGAAGTTGCGGCTACGTCAGGGAGAGACAGGTGGCGGGGGGGGGTCGGTCGTACCTTCAGCACGCGGACGTAGGGGTGCTCCTCGGGGCCGAAGCGGCTGCCGTTCTGCGTGATGTGCTTCAGCCACTGGATGTGGGGCTGGGCGTCGCTGTACACCTTGCAGACGAAGCGTGCGTCCTCGCCCAGGTGCACGGTGGTGTTGGCCGGCAGCCCCGCCTGGAGGATGGGCCGATGCGGGGACCGCTCTTTTGGAGAAGAGGGTGAGGAAGAAGAGGAAGAGGAGAAAAACAGGAGTGGGGGTTGGGTGGGAGTGAGAGAGTTTCACGGTAAAAATACCCTCGTTTTTTTTTTCTTTACGGTTTTGAGGCGCACGTAGACGTCTCCGCGGAGCTACGCGGCGGAGGGGTCGGACGCCCGGCGGACGCTCGACCAATCAGACGAGCTCACCGGCCGAACTGTCCGACTTCCTGTCGGGAGGCGAGTTCGAGAAACAGAAAAAGAAAAGGTAGCGGGATAGACGTGCGCCTTGCGTAGCCTTCTTTTCAGGGGGTTGTTTTCAAATAAACAAAAATGTAAAAATGTAAAATGTAAAAAATTCTTTACATGGCGGCCCACTAAATGTGACACTGCCCCCCGGTGGACACGTAGCGTCATAGAGAGAATTGCGCAGGAGCCGAAGGAATCGGGCGGCGAAGGAAGGGCGCGTCGAAGGAATCGGACGTCTTCGAGCCGCGCACGCCGGCCTACGTGCAGACGGGGGAAGCAGGATCCGGCTCGGAGTGAAAGTCCGGGCGCAGGCTCTGAGCGTTGAGTGAGTGCTCCTCTGGAATCCCTTTTAGTAGGAGTTTAACACAAAGCAAACAGCTCTGGGAGAGGAGCTTATCTCCTCTAGATAAGAGGTGGAGGAGGAAACTCCGACTCCAAACCCCGCGACATGAGAGTTTCGTCATCTTTGTTGTTTAGTAAATGCTTTTACAATTACATACATATATACACATATATAGAGATATATACATATCTATATATATATATATATATATATATATAAAGATATATATATATATATATATATATATATATATATATATATATATAGATATATATATGTATATATATTTAAAAAATATATATATATATATATATATAATTTACATGTTTCTTGTTTGTTTTTTTTTGTCACGGACGCATGCCTGCGGTGTGCCGACCTGGACAAAGATCCACGTCTCAGATGGCGAATATTCAACACTTCAACCCACGCACACACACGCACACACACACACACACACACACACACACACACACAGACAGACAGACAGACAGACAGACAGACAGACACACACACACCCCTCAAACCAAAACTCTCTCGCATTCTTTTGCAAGCAAACATTTGGCCTGCAAATCCAAACAGAGCAAGACCCGCCGAACAAAGCCCTCATTCACACACTGCTCTGCCTTCACAACCTTGAGCCAGTCACCCACCTATCAACCTGTCACCGGCATGGACACACACACACACACACACACACACACACACACACACACACACACACACACACACACACACACACACACGCGCACGGGCACACACACACACACGCGCACGGGCACGCGCCCACAAATGCATACACACAGAATGACATCACTTTTAGAGCTGCACATCGCAGGCTGTGACAGTGTGTGTGCTCCATGAAGTGAATAAAGAGGAACAGGATGAAAAGGACGAGAGGATGATGGAGGACAAGAGGGGGGTTAGGGGGGGTCGACAGATGGAAAGTGATGGGGAAAAAAAACAAACACACACACACACACACACACACATACACACACACACACACACACACTCACTCCTGCAGTGCAAATTCTTCTCGCACGTCCGTCCGCCGGGGCTGTTCGATCTGATGGGACGACTCCCAGAGCTCTAATGTTCACGTTCCCCTCAACCACTCCCCCCCCCCCCGCTCTACTTTCCTCACTCTATCACTCACATCTCGTTTTGTGTTTCGTGTGTGCAAGGTGCTCCCCTCTTGACTTTCTCACACACCCAACCAAATGCTTCCTATTCTCTCTCTCTCTCTCTCTCTCTCTCTCCTTAAATTGCACGTCTGGGATGTTGTCCGCAATTTGTTTACAATCTATTTCATGGAAAACAAAAAAAGACTGATGGCCAGAGAAGTAAAGTCCAGCAACTTCCACTAAGATGTGAACTGGGTCCATTCATCCTGAATGGAAGTGTGAGCCCTCCTCACGTGACACCATCACACATCGGGGGAGGAGTGAAGTCACAGAAACTAAAAGAGAGCGTTCCCTGCGCCTCCGTCCAATCGCGAGGCCCATCTATCAATTAAGTCATTGGTGGAGTAATTTTAGGGCGGTGCGGGCGGTGGGCGGGTCAGAGAGGGGCCCGGGCATTCCACCTCACCCCATGCGAGACCGTTGAACTCTGAGTAACCTGGCAGACCTGGCACGCAGACCCCCCGGGGTCGGGGGGCGGGGTGCGGCACAGGACGAGCACGGCATGTTACTTGCCTGTTAGGGTGGGCGGAGCTTCTGCCTAGAGGCCTTTTGAACCCCCTAAAAAAAGGGGGGAGGGGGGAGTCATTTGTCATACTGTGTGATACTGTGTGATACTGTGTGATATTGTATATGTGCGGTTGTGTTCTTGTGCGTATTGACATATGCACAGTGTACACATGTGTGCCTACATGCGTGCACATCAGGGCTGAACCGTTATAATGAAAAATCAAACCGACATCGCAAATTCAATAGAACGCAGGGGGGTTTGGGTTTTGTTTTTTTTTGCGATGAGGTTTCTTTGTTTTTTTTTTATGTTCCGCAGCTACACAACAACTCCCACCAACAGGGCTGTCCGGGGCAACTTATGCACCTGTCTCCCTCTCCGACGGTGTCGACGACACACACGTGCCCGCCATCGGCGCACGGTGTGTTTTTATTTTCTGTCTCCTCATGGAATCTAAACCCCCCCCCCCCCACCCCATGCCTGCTCTCTGCTGAAACACTG
>NC_137202.1:27513868-27516368 GCF_960531495.2 Zeus faber
CAGTAAAGCTCGATTTTCCTGCCGCAGCCCCCCCCCCCTGCACCCTGGGGGGTGATTGACTCAGCAGATGCAGCTTTGCAGAGAGAAAGGAAGCTGCAGTCAAACAAGCCAGGCAGCGCCTCTCCCCGCCACCCCTCCATCCAGGACAAACAGCTTGACCAGAGGGCCGTAGAAACACCACCCGTCAAACAACACCTGCCGAAAAATAAAAAATAAACGGACGCGAAGAGCACCACCACCCCCTCTGTTTCCCGCAAATCTCCCAAACATCTCCCGCCTCCCGCCTCCCGCCTCCGTCTCCTGTCTCCCGCCTCCCGCCTCCGTCTCCCATCTCCCGCCTCCCGCCTCCCGCCTCCCGCCTCCCGCCTCCGCCTCCCAGGATGCTGTGATGGTGAGGTCGGCAAACGCTGTCCTTCCTTCCGCACTGGATTCATGTGAGAAAAGCACAAGAGCTATAATTAGTCGCTCTCTCTCTATCAGCATGGCTCTTCCTCTGCATCTCCCCCTCTCAGGAGCCGCTCCGCTTTTCACGCCGCCACCGCCACCTCCTCCGCTCAAGACGGGGAAGATGAGGTGGAGACTGCCCCCCGCCTGCGCCAGCCCGTTTCCCCAGAAGCGACCTCCGACCCCTGGCCATCGGGGCAGGTCAGAGGATGAGCCCAGGACATGAAAGGTGAGCGGCCCTGTTTCCCATGCTCCCGTTGCCCCCGCCCCCCCGCCCCCCCTCCACCCCTCATCCGGAGGGGCAGCACTTCAAACACGGCCACCCTCCAACCTCCAGATGAGGCCTAACTCTCGCCGTCCGACCCCCGTGGGTTCCAGGATCTCCTGCCCATCCACCTCCCAGGGGGCGGTGCAGGCTGGCTGTCCACCGCCCTCAGCTGTCCGGGCGTAGCTAACCCCACCTTCTGTGAGTCACCGTATACAGAGCGGCCGGCGGCGGCCAACTGATCTTGGGTGTCCGGCCGTCTCTCAAGGATAAGGGGAGAATTGAGGAAACGTGACAGCTACAGCCCATAATACTGAGATAGCAGAAAGCAGTGTTGTAAGGCCAAGAATGGTTTGTACTGGCTCATTTGTTATAAAATAACCCAACGTTAAGCCAAACAACCCCAAAATATTTATGGAGCCGTAATGTTGCTCCACCCAACCCCCTTATTCCCCAGCTGCCAGGGGCCCAGACAACACCACAGTGAGGTAAAAAGTTAAGAAGTTAAAAAGTTAAAAAGTTAAAAGTTAAAAAGTTAAAAAATTTACAAGTTAAAAAGTTAGAAAGTTAAAAAAATAAAAAGTTAAAAAGTTAAGAAGTTAAAAGTTAAAAAGTTAAAAGTTAAAAAGTTAAAAGTTAAAAGTTAAAAAGTTAAAAGTTAAAAAGTTAAAAGTTAAAAGTTAAAAGTTAAAAAGTTAAAAAGTTAAAAGTTAAAAGTTAAAAGTTAAAAGGTTAAAGTAAAAAAGTTAAAGTAAAAAAGTAAAAAAGTTAAAAGTTAAAAAATTAATAAATTTATAAGTTTAAAAGTTTAAAAGTTAAAAAATTAAAAAGTTTAAAAGTTAGAAAGTTAAAAAAATAAAAAGTTAAAAAGTTAAGAAGTTAAAAGGTTAAAAAATTTAAGTTATCCATTTGAGATTTTGAGGATGGGGGGACCACACCACAAGTAAAATAAAGGGTGTTGCCAGGACAGCTTTGGCTTTGTTTGGTTTTTAAACAGCTTATAACTCTCACTGGTTGCCTGATTCACTTCCTCTCACCTGTCTCACTCACACTCCCTGTCTCACTCTCACTCCGTTTCTCTCTTTTTCTATTTAATGGATTTCAGGCAATTAAGATCGGGGGGGGGGGGGGCTCACAGCGAGACGCGGTGCGTGTGTGTGTGGGGAATTTTAACAAGATGTGGAAGAAGCCCTCGCCCTCACTGCTGCATTCTTTCCGCACTGGCATGTGTGTGTGTGTGCGCGCGCGTGTGTGCGCGCGTGCGCACGTACGTCCGGCCGTGTGACCGCTTGTGTGCCGAGCTTGCACACGTTTGTATAAAAACAGCCTTGACACAGCAGGTCTGCAGGCGAGCAGAGTCAAACATCTGAAACTTTCCCCGTCTCACTGTTTTACGCATGCATGAACACACACACACGCACGCACACACACACACACACACGCGCACACGCACACACACACACACACACACACCAGGGGGGGTACTAATCCCAGATGGATGTCTTTCATAATGGATGAGCCCAGCTGACGTACTGCCGGCTCCATGAGGGCTGACTACCTGAGAGACACCAGCTGAAAGAATGTGAGGAATCTCTCTTCCCTGGAGCACCATGCCTGGGAGCTACACACACACACACACACACACACACACACACACACACACACACTGTCCAGCTTTGTCACTACTTACTTATCTGCTCTCCGTCCGCCCCCGTGTCCTCCGATCGCTCCGTGTCGTCCTCATCGTCGCCCGACGAGATGGCATCTGCACAGAGTAACCATGGTTACTGC
>NC_137202.1:27521368-27522811 GCF_960531495.2 Zeus faber
CCCACAGTCAGGTGGAACCGCCTTACCGCTTTACCAGTTTACCGCGGCATTTCCACCCTGTGCGGCTCGGCGCGGAACGGTTGCAAACGGTTCCTGATGGCGGTCGAAGCGCTGGAGGGAGGCGCTGAGTGAGCTCAGTGTTCAGTTATTGGATTCTCATCACACGCAGTGTGACGTTATGTTTAAATCCAACCGGGCCGTTGTTTCAAACACTTATGAACATGAACGAACACAGCAGCGAGATACAACCGGAGGAAACTCAAACAAATGGAAATCCTCCGTCGGGACGGGAGCCCCCGTCACACCCAGAGCCACCGTGGAGAAGAGGCTTTTTGGGTCCCGACGCCGGGCACACGCACTCCACGTTGGTTCTCTGAGCCGCAAGTTTAGTTCCATTGCCATTGGCACTGACACATAAACACACACGTGAACAAACAACCACACACACACACACACACACACACACACACACACACACACACACACACACACACACACACACACACACACACACACACACACACACACAGGCCATGTCATTAACAGGCCAGCTGACACTTTTATACTTTTACAACCTGACACCTACTGTGTAGATACCACATTGTTAAAGACGGGTAATACGCCTACAAGGTTCTTGACCTATGCCACACACACACACATGCGCACGCGTGCACACACACACACACACGTGCACACACACACACACACACACACACACACACAAACTGTACATATAAAGCCAGTGTTAATGACGCACATACACACACCAGTCCATGCAGCTTTGGCTTGTCTCAGTGAGTTTACTCAAGTTATTTTGACGGGAAGTTTGAGGAAAGAATTGTGGCCTCAGCGAAAGACGTCTTTCGTCAGCTGCAATGACGTTATAGCGCCCCCCCCCCCCCCCCCCCCCAAGTATTCCTTCATTCCTTCCTTTATTATAAGAGGCGGGTGCCCAAAACACATGTCACGGAGTAGAAGTGCCAGTGTTGAGGTCAAAACTACAACACACACACACACACACACACACACACACACACACCCCTGGGTCTGGCACCATTGTAACTCAGCTCAGTCTGTGGCCGCGTCAGGGTGTTTTAATGTTTGAATCGCTGTGCACATGGACAACGCCTGGACGAGGTAAACAGTCACCGACAACATTAGTGGTGTTGTGAAAGCCTCCCGCTGCACCTCCACCGTTACAGCGGCCACAGGTAAACAAAGTCCCGGGGCCACCGGGGGTGCACTCAGCCTACGACACCCACTCCACCGTGGCCCCGGGGGTGTGGGCAGGGTGGAGGGTGGAGGGTGTAGAAATACCAAACATCTCCACAGAAGAGGTCATTAGGACAAAGAGGGCGGAACCAGACAACCTGTCTCCCTGACATCTACGCCCTCCAGGTGACAAGAGCAGGCAGCCTGGGGTTGAGTGCCGGCCCTGCTGCC
>NC_137202.1:27523011-27525511 GCF_960531495.2 Zeus faber
GAGAGAGAGGGCGACAGAGGGAGAGAGGGGGAGAGAGAGAGAGAGAGAGAGAGAGAGAGAGAGAGAGAGGGAGACAGAGGGAGACAGAGGGAGAGAGGGGGAGAAAGAGGGGGAGAAAGAGGGGGAGAGAGAGAGGGAGAGAGAGAGAGGGAGAGAGAGGGGGAGAGAGAGGGGGAGAGAGAGAGAGAGGGAGAGAGAGAGAGGGAGAGAGAGGGGGAGAGAGAGGGGGAGAGAGAGAGAGACAGGGAGAGAGAGAGAGGGAGGGAGAGAGAGAGAGAGAGAGAGGCAACGACCCACTTCGTGGATGAGACGGAGGGGCTCCCTGCGGCCCCCTTGTCCAGGCCGGCGGGAGCGACGCCCGACTTCTGGGGCAAAAGGGCAGGAGAGCAAGACAAAGGTGTGTGTGTGTGTGTGTGTGTGTGGCGGGGGGGGGGGGTCAGGCTAAAAAAAGAAAAAAGTGATGCTCTGCTGTTTGCCCAACTTACAATTAGCACGTTGATTAAAGCCCGGGAACAAAAGGCTTTGGAATGCAACTCACCACCCATCAGAAGAGCTCTAATTAGCTGGAGCAGAGCAGGCTACCAGAGGACTCCACACACAGAGGGGAGATGAGCCCAAAATACAAAATCAAAAAAATAAATAAAAAATAAAAACGTCTGTGCGTTCAGAACAGGATCCCTCACAGGACACAATCAAAACAAGCAGCTTTCCTTTATTTCTCTTGTCGGGTCGAATTCTATGTGTTAATTACTGCTTTCATACTGCATCTCCGCAGACGCACTGACCGGCAAACAATGAGGAGCTCTGTGCTCTGCACCTGAACCTTGAGATAAAACAAATATTCCACAACCTCTCACTTTTTTCCCCACAGCTCCCTCCCTCCCTCCCTCCCTCCCTCCCTCCCTCCATCTTTTCCAGTTCTTTCAAGACAAGTGGGGCACGAGAGAGATGCCAGTATAAACAGCGTCCCGCCCTCTTTAACACTGCTCCCCTGTCCTCCCATATTGGGTCACAGACAAAAGCCTGCCTCTCACATGTACTCACTAGCAGCAGAAATGGAGCACAAATAAACATTCAAAAAAGCCAAACAATAGTCAACAATCACAGCTCCAAAAATTACAAAAAAAAAACAACAAAAACAACAACAACAAAAAAAAAAACCTAATTCCACGCTATGGAGCTTCGTCGGAAACGAATGACCGGGAAGCACTTTGGGGGTTTTGCTTTTAGTTGCGCCTTCACATTTCCACGGCTCCGGCTCTCACCTTCGGGCCCCAGGGTGGCCTCCTCGCCCTCCTTGGCGCCCGCGAGGGGCGGTCGAGCCGCGCTGGCGGCCAGCAGGGACAGCAAGACAGCGGCCGGCAGCAAGGCCCGCAAGGCCATCCCGTTAGCGGGAGCCGCCGCTCCCCATGGCCCCCGTCGTCGCCTCCCCCTGGACACTGATCCCATCTGAGGGGCTCCGCCAAACCATCAACTGCTGCCGGGGTCGGCCTGCCGCTCACTGGGAATTCGCCCAATCGCCTGGGCTGGAGGGACAGACAGACAGCGAGAGAGAGAGAGAGATTTGGGAAAAAGAGAAGTTGAGACAAGGGTGAAGAATGATGGGGGCAAAAGGGGAATCATCACACCATCAGCGAAACGTCATTTGTCTTCGATCTTGGCTTCCGACCGCTCGAGACCCGGCGGCAGGGGCGCATCGTGCCGTGCAGCCCCACCGCGCGGAGCCTCACCCGGGGCATAACCGCGGTGCATACACCCACGGAAGCACGGCAGCCTGTGTGACCCCCGAGGGCCCCAACACCTCAACGTGCGCGTCCATCAACCTGCGGGCTCCATTTTAAAGGTGGAACCGGGGAATTAAAAATGAAGACGCTCAAATACGTTTCCCTCCCAAAGTTCAAACAGGCCGCTCACGCACGACGCCGTCCCCCTTCTTATTATTTCCAACTGATACTGTGTGAAGCAAGTTTCCCAGCCAACGAGCAGGAGCCGAACGACCAGGACCTCCAGACCCTTCTCACTCGCAGCGGGAAGTGCGCAACCTGTTGCACCTTTCCGTGCGACTGATTCGATTCGACAACTCGTTGACTTGATTAGAATTTAGGGAAACACTGAATTGAATTGAAATGCAAGACACACACACACAAAAAACATCAATCTACGGAGTCTGATCAAACCGTCTCCGAGGATGTTTCTCTTTAATTCTAAGGGGTTCCTTTTTTCTTTTTTTTTTACCTTCATCCATACATGGATGTTTGCGTTCTTGCCGGGAAAGGCGGACCCCGCCACCAACATTGGAAAGCGCATATGTAGGAGCACATGCACGACGCGAACACATTGAATTTGCTGTTTCTCAAAGACCAGCTTAAAAAAAACCAAGTATCAAACGCGAGGGGTTTCTGCTCTTGCGGATGAGCACGTTGAAAGAAACACCGTCTCAGTGCCCGGTTCGGAATGGAGACCGACGCGAGACTGCCGTGGGTAATTACGCGGCAGTTGT